>NW_020442429.1:117442-126637 GCF_000699045.2 Agrilus planipennis
ACAACGTTTTAGAAGCGGCAGAAGCAAAATGTGGAGCTGGCCATTCCATCAGTGCAAAAGTTACCTTCTAACTTTAACACCACATCGCCACATTAAAATATTACTGATTTACATGCTTTAGAAGTTGTAATTAACAACATTTTCTTGCCTATTTCTATAGATTGTCCAAGTGAAAAGGAATTAATTCTGATGGTACTGAAAGAGCTGATGCTTTTGACGTCTTACCCTTGCAACATAGTTTTGAACCTGTGAGGAGGAGGCATCTGGATATTAATTTGGAAACAACTAAAACAACAAATAGTCTGCAGTGGTATTCCTCCTGGATTTTGCTTGTTCATTCGATCTGTGGACCTTTTAAAAGCTACTTTCTGCAGTTAATTAAGGTGAGAATGCATGCCATTTGTAATATTAGTTGCTCTATATTGATCTTAAGGGTTATTCGTCTTACCAATTATCTCTTGTTCACAGTTTCAATTAACCATAACGTGCATCTACGGTATTTCATTTCTTCAAATATCTATAGTCCACATAAATTGACATCGTACATCTCTGATTGCTGGCCTTTATGTCATGCATGATCTGGGGTCATGATGTGAAATGACAGTTGTCCCCATTATAATTCAGCTATTTACTTGCTTTTCGTTGTATATTTTTAGGAGTGTTTAGTTCCTTCCTTATTTGATAGTGTAATTAATATATTTTTTTGCCCATTTCTGCAGATTGCCCAACAAATGAGTTCAGTTTGGCGCTACTCGAGCAACCGTCTATTATTATTATCATGTGTGCTGCCACCTACACTACGTACTGAGAACCATTTTTGAAATTTGTAATATATAAAAATACAGTACTGACTAATAGTTTGAATTAAAATTTTGAGGATTATGCAAAAAAAAATAATTGCAAGCTATTTTTTCAAATTTCAAAATTTAGTAATTTTTAAATGGTTGTAATTAGTCTTTTTGTAAAGATAATCATACTTTGTCTTAGAGTTTTGTAAAGCTCAAAGACTCAACTTTGAGAATATGAAACGGCTTGTAGAAAAAATTGCGTAAATTATGTGTAAATTCATTTTAAAACAAAAAAGAAATTTTCCTCTGTTAATTAAATGGGAAACTAAAATAAAAATAGCGACCCCTTAGATTTGAGCTATAGGGCTCATGTTTGGCGAGGATTTTTGTTACATCAAATAGAAACATTTGAGGGGGTAAGAGTTAGAAAAAAAAAATAAAAATTTTCTTTGAAGCACCCTAATATATATATTAGGTACCTTTTTAGGGTTCCGTACGTCCGAATGAAAAACGGAACCCTTGTACGATCACTCATGTGTCTGTTTGTCCGTTTTTATTTAATCACAGTATATCTTTCTGTTAAAAGGGACGTACGCATATACGGCCGATAGAAATTGGGAAAACGATGTGGAGGTAAAAAGATCTGGTTGTAACCCGAACATTACGCGTGACATTGCTTATCAACTTATCAATGGAGAAACAGGGAGAAATTTCAACGTCATATTAGGAGGTGGAAGGAAGATGTTTCTGCCAAGGGGACAATTTGACGAACAGGGCCAGGAAGGGAGTAGATTCGACGGGCTTAATCTGATAGAAAAATGGAAACAATTCAAATCGAAGACTGGCAAATCCGAGTACGTTTGGAACAGGAACCAACTCGTCAAGTTAGGCGAAGTGCAAAATTTACTGGGTCAGTAAGAGTTTACTATCAAACCTTATTCGGTAACTGGCAGTATTTACTGCTAAATGTAGTATCCCATGACGTTAGTATGTGCAGTATTCGGTAGCCTGAATTTTTGGCTTTGTTGTAGGGCTTTTTACTGACAGTCACATGAGTTTCGATTTGGATCGCGATCCAAATGTAGAACCGAGTCTGACAGAAATGACTCAAGCAGCTATAAGCGTCTTGTCAAAAAATGATAACGGATACTTTTTGTTTGTGGAAGGTGGAATGATAGATCAAGCCCATCATCTGACTTACGCCCAAAAAGCTCTGGGAGACACCTTGGCTTTTGCTGACGCAGTACAGAGGGCAGTTGACATAACAGGAAGGTATGCATGTAATAAACAAACAAAATAAAAACTAGTCGGTATACCCCTGCCCGGTAATTCTTTTTAACAGTTCATCAGAATGTCATCATCATCATCATAAAGTCGTCAGTCCTAAGACTGGTTGGACACGTACCCCCACTCTTTCCTATCCTGAGCTAATCTTCGCATTTCCCTAAANCATTAAAAGCTTTTACAAGTGCTTAAAGTTGATGCTTCGTAGGACACGTATTTTCAATAGAAATTAAAAAATTAAAAATGACCTTCGACAGGCTTTAGAACAAAGCTTTATCTATCTTACTACAAAATTTCAAACCTCTGTTCCAAACATTGAACTCATGATATCTAGAACCGATAATCATGTTTTTACTCTACGGCGCGTGTACTACTGAATCGCCTTAATGTATCGTCCGGCATCTTTTTAGTATGTACTGTTGGCTCGTGCCGAGGCAACTTTTATAAAAGATGTAACAGAGTGGACTAATTTCAAAATTCAAAACAAGAAAAAACACCAATTTTTTTTAATCCTTGCCTAAAGCTTGTAAGCCTAAATGACGATTAATTTTAATTGCGAATTTCTCAATAAATTGATTTTATTCTGATACATATTGGTTTTATTTTGGAACCGTAGAACGTATCCCTTATGATTCCATACTAATTATCATTCNAGCTGCAACATATCAAATTATTTTTTCAATACAGTAAAAGTTTCTTATTCACGGTTTCCTTATTCGCGGGTGGAAGACTTGCCACCCAGTTCCTGTATTCGCGGCTAAAAATTTCATTATTCGCGAATATAATCGGTAAACAGAAAAGGATTCGGTGTCATTTATCAAGGTGATTGACCGCAATAGACCGCTCGCGCTTAGTGTGAATTTTTCCGAAAACCTAAGTTTCTATCATAAACATTGTGATTTAACGCTGCGATATAAATATGTGATTTTTTGTATGGTAACAGACAAACGTTCACACTAACTCGGTACGTTTTTGGTTTTCAATAATATGGTCATTAAAAGCTTTTACAAGTCCTTAAAGTTGATGCTTCTTGTAAAACACGTATTTCCAGTAGAAATTAAAAAATTAAAAAATGGCCTTCGACAGGCTTTAGAACAAAGCTTTATCTATCTTACTACAAAATTTCAAACCTCTGTTCCAAACATTAAACTCATGATATCTAGAACCGATAATCATGTTTTTACTCTACGGCGCGTGTACTACTGAATCCCCTTAATGTATCGTCCGGCATCTTTTTAGTATGTACTGTTGGCTCGTGCCGAGGCAACTTTTATAAAAGATGTAACAGAGTGGACTAATTTCAAAATTCAAAACAAGAAAAAACACCAATTTTTTTTAATCCTTGCCTAAAGCTTGTAAGCCTAAATGACGATTAATTTTAATTGCGAATTTCTCAATAAATTGATTTTATTCTGATACATATTGGTTTTATTTTGGAACCGTAGAACGTATCCCTTATGATTCCATACTAATTATCATTCCATAACCACGGTTTCTGTATTCGCGGCATATTTATGGAACGTATACCCCGCGAATAAGGAGCTTTCTCTGTTATTTTTCAGTGGTATCAACCTCCTAAATATAAAATAAGTTTAATAATCTTTAGTGTCAATTCGTGGTAAGATCAGTGTCTTGACCAACAGATTACTCGCTACTCGGATAACAAACTTTGCCCTGCGATCAGTCTGCTGTTTGGTTTTCATTAAACTATGTCGATTAAATGTGGTTTGAGAGTATGAACGGAGAAAATCCTTCATTGACAAACTAACCCTTATTTGTACACATGTAAACAAAGGCGCCGTTTGTATGAAGCGCGGAGGTCCATTATTATTGGCGTTTCTGGTACTTACTGAATAATGAATGTTGACAGCTTGACTATCTAATTTGTATACATACCTATACCTACTGTATGCCTTTCAAAATGTTTTTTGTTTGTTGTTTAATACTAGAAGTATTGTACACAATTTAGGTATAGCTTCTTACAAAATGTCGTTTTCGGGATTCTATTTCTATTTGTTTGAGCAGATCTCAGTAAATAATGCTCCTGAATATTCCTGAAGCTTCCTATAAGTCCCTTTTGTTACGCAGTCTGTATGTGTCGTATCCGTGCCTGATTTACGATGTGAATATATGGGTTTTCCGGAGTTTTATGAAAGATACTATTGCGCCGTATCGATCGCCGTCTGCGGCATTCGTTCATAGCCAAATGGTAATGAGTGAAGAGAATAGATCTGCAACAAATCTGTCTATGCATAGAAATAGAAAGATATTAACGTACACTCTGTACATTAAATTCAATTTGGCATTCAATTGTTTTTGACGAGTTTCCTTGTCATCCCAGCGTTCGAGAGCATATCGAACTCTCGTATAGTCTGTTCCGATAATCGCGTTGGCTTTTACGAACGTAAAAATTGAAATGCTAGCCGAATTCTGCGCTAATTTCCATTAGCATCCTGCCCTTAATTAACTAGCAATTTGCCGATAAAGTGACCAACATTAATTTCCGGTGCTGTACATTTGACAAGCGAATTTCAGCCAGCTGATTAGTCGAAGTTATTCGATTACGTTTCGGCAGTGTAATCATCAGATACAGTTTCATAATTTATCCTACATGTTTTCCTAATAATCTTCCAAAATTACGTCATTTACACGACGAGAAATCGTTCAACCCTAAAGAGAATGACGTTTAATTAATGTTTAATTCAAAAGAAAGTTATTATACGAAATTGTACGGTATTTTAAATAGTGTTACCATGTAAGTAATTATGTCTTTTTTTGATGGCGGCATAGAATTTTTGAAGAATGATAACGATTTGTACACTCACCTAAAAGCAATTTGGTGGTACGTGTCATAGATCAGATTACATTCTACAGTCATTAAAAAAAAGGGCAGGATGACTGTTACACTTACACTTGTACGTGTGTGGCTAGTAAGAATATATTTATACATCAAGTCAATGAAGTCCTTTTAAAGATAGAGGTACAATCTAAGACAAGAGTACATAAAATTAGAAATTCGTGATTATTTAGGTTTTGCAGCAAATCATGAGGTAAATAAATACTATCTATACTAAAAAAAGTATATGGTTTGAGAGAAAATTTGGAATTTGACCAAAAACTGAATAAAATAAAAAATAACGAATAATATGGAAAATTTTTAACTGACTTTTGGCAGTGAATATGCCTTGATTTCAACTTCGAAACAAAAAAATATTTAGTTTCAATCTCTATTAATAATGAGCGTAAAACTTTTTAATATGTTTAAATAATAATTAAAACTTTAAAATTGCATTTATTTCAGACAATTATAAATATTATCATTATATTATCAAGTAAAAACGAGATTTTCAGCTAATTTTTCATTTTTTCCTCGATAACCATTTAGTGAATTTGAATAACCTTACGCTAAAGTGATTCTCCAGAGTTCAAGTTACTTATTATAAAAGTTTGAAATTTCTGGTAGCTTTTTTTCTGTTAATAAAAATAAATTTAATCTGTTCGGTTAACGAATCTCCATAAAATGACGTGTAAAATTACAATTTTTTAAAATTTCAATAACTTTTTAACGGTTTAGTGAATCGATTTGTAATTTTTACAGTAGTTTTAGAATTGAATGAGGAACGTTCTTCCAAATTTTTACATGTCTCGTAGCACTTTGACATACCTCCCGAACCTCATTAACCCGAGTCTACCGGCGGTACGTCATTTATACCATTATATCCGATATTTTTCAAGTTGTATTTACTTCAAAGTAAAAATGTAAGTAACCACACTACTAAAATTACATTATAAGCGGTCACACCTGTTGGGTGACTTTATCGTCAGTTCTAAGAGGATCGATTTAAGTAAAAAAGTGATAAATTTATTGATTTATTTCATTCACAATACTGTAATTAACTATTGAGGCTATATTCTATTTTAAGTAAAAAGAAACGAAAAAGAAAAGACGAAAATCCTTGAAAGATCATTTGGGTTAGTAGCTCATGTTTGAGCAAAGTCGGGTAAATAAATTCCTTTCACCTACTGCATAATATTTGTAGTAATAATGTACGAGTTCTCGTAATAAAATTTCGCTCATTCGCAACGTATTAGCTAACTCGGTTTTCGTTTGAAAACAACCCCGTCGGCGGGATCGCAATTATTTTACAAAATTAACAGCTCACAGAACATCAACCTGTTCACAGTTGGTTTGTATGAACGAGATTCAGTTCTCATATCGGAACTTGTTTTAACGAGCTGTGCTAGTAGCAAACTTTTCAAAAGGTCACCATCACGGAACATGGGAGATGGGTACCTACTTGATAAAGTTTACCTACGTATCGCAACATTCATCTAACAAGCGGCCTCCTGTAAGGATAACGAATGTTAATATGTACGGCGATGTCCGTTGAAAGTTGACGACGAACACACTAGGTGTAAATGGTCGTATAAAGTGAATAAATACATCACCATGAGAAGTGGCTGATATTTATGTAATTTTATGATCTAATTCAGGATAGAACGAGCAGTAGGGATTTAAAACAACGGATAGGACAGGATCGAGTTGCCATAAACAAAGAGAAGTCACTTCTATGCTCATGAAATGTTGATGTAGAAATGTGAAAAAGATTGTTAAAGTCGTATGTCTGGAGCACGAAGAAATGGTTCTAAATGTGGTGTTACAGGAGAATGATGAGCATACCGTGAATAGAGAAAGTTAGAAATAAGGAAGTATTAGAAAGAGTAGGAGAACAGAGGACGCTATGGAATTCGAAAAGAAATGGGCCAGATAGGGTGGCAGGACACCCTCACAGGCATGTAGGGTTAGTTCAAGACATAATAAAATAATTCGAAGTCTGTAGAAGGTCCATTTAAGCATATAGATATCTACTTGCTGAAACGAATCCCGGCGTAGCCAACCTCAACGTGATAGGCACGTTACCATAATCTAATAAAATAACTCGGAGTGGTCTGTATTCTGGTATTTTCTAAAACGCGCTGTTAAGACAGCAGGTAAAAAGTTGGTCTTTATTCTGTCGGAGCTGCCTACGACGCGCTGATGAGATCCATAAAGATCGAAATCGCGATCCGCGTCTGGCAGTTTTGACAAAATACAGACCACTTCGAATTATTTTATTCGATTATGATAACGTGCCTATCACGTTGAGATCAGCTACGCCGGGATTCATATCAGCAAGTAGATATCCATATATTTAAATGGACCTTGTTGGAGCATACGTAATCCTAAAATGTAGCATCGTACTACAGATGGCGTTTACCGCGCCATTTGTGGTATTTTCCAAAATCGGGATATTCTAGTAGTAGGGAAATGCGAAGATTAGCTCAGGATAAGAGAAAGTGAAGGTGCGAGTCCAACCACGTTTAGGACTAACGACCCTATGATAATGACGATGTTAATGATTACAATTTAATATAGCTACACTACATTTAACGCTGATGTGCGTATACAAAATTACCCTTTACTGGTTGTCCTGTTATTGATAGTAGACTAAATGAATTACGAATCCGTAGCCGAGATAAGGTTATTTTACTACGCCAAACACAAATAAATTTGAAAAAAAACTGAAAACTAAACCTTTGGATGTTTCAATTCCCACCAGCCACTAATGCTGGTGGGCGGGCAGTCCCTCCGGACTTCAGCCTGCTTTCAGGAATCATGGGAATGGATGGGTGGTGGTTCGGGTGAGAAAGATAAGACGGACGAAATGAAGACAGAAGAGAACGAAAGATTATCTGTGGAATATTACTGCCCCTAAGTGATCCAGGGAAACCACAGAAAAACTGGGACCAACACAGACGGACCCAGAATCGAACCGGCGTCCTACCGAATGCCAAGCAATGGTCTAAACCTCTAGGCCATGCCGCTCTGTATAAATACGAATGGTTTGAATTTTAGTCTGCGGTTGTAGTGAAGCGGCAGGGTAGGTGATAAAGTGAGTAGCAAGTTTAAAAGTGACAACGCGACGCGGATGAGTTAGTGGACGTAATAAAACGGTGAGGAAAGAAAAAAAATGCGAATGCAAGTAATAACATCCATACAATTCGAGAACGCTCCTCAGAAATGTTCGAATGCTGCTTGAAAACTGTACAATTAGATCTCATTTAGTGAATAAGTCAGCGAAGACAAATAGAAGATGGGGAATCTTTCCGATCCCTGTGGATCGGAACAAACGACAATATTTTCAGATGTCAGTGACAAAATTTAATCATAATTGTTGTGATTCCGGTCTAAAGCTGTCGTCAGTTGAAGCTGCTTCCCAACGATTCGCTAGCGCGAGTAGCGAGCTTCTTCAGAAGTCCTTACATCTTCGATGCTGGATCAGGAATCAGAAAACAAGCCGCGAAAATCTTTAACAATTTGCCAAAGCTTGATCATATTATTATTACATACCAAAATTCACCGAACGCTACGATCACTTTGATCACCCCTGTTTCTCTCCGCACCACTTTCCGAAATGTTCCTATATTTCCCCGAAGATTTTTATGATGAAAAAAGGATGAAACTTCCTTATATTAGAATTAAACAAAGATTTTCTCTTTATTTACGAAAAACATTCGTTCACTTTCGTTGACCTCCGCTGTACCCACAACACGTAAACTAACCCTTGCACATAATACGGTAAGAGACTATTACATCCTTGATCCTATTCGCCTGCCTCCAAGTTATCGTCCTTTACAAGTTTTAGAGATATTGTCAATCAAAAGGTGATTGATTGACCCGCTGTATTACTACGTTGGATTACGGTAAGCCATTCTAGTTAACTACCCATTAATTGTTGTAGATATTCGTGGTCTGGGAAGACTTAAGCTTATCTTCTTGTTGTTAGACGCACGTAAGTGAACCCTATTTTAGAGCCAGTCTCATGTCTTTGAAGGGGCTACGAGAGAACGGTAGACGGAGAACCCTCTTTAGACTGTTGTGTAGTCCTACGAGGGTGGATTGATAAGTTTCCGGCCTAACGAAGAGATGACGCCACTAGGCCTACCTTGAGGTAACATTCTATAGTACCATCCTTGGATAGCTTGTAGCTATAGTTTCAGCCCGATCTCCTTGCTAGTGTAGGTTTGACAGCACGCTGAACAAGACGCCTCTGTGGTTTTCGTAAAAATGGAAAAGCAGGAA
>NW_020442429.1:127793-154850 GCF_000699045.2 Agrilus planipennis
AATTAATTGGAATTTTTCACACACAAGCCTTGCTATATGAGCTCTCAAAGCATATAAAAATTATACGGCTTAAATGTGAAGTTGGGTGCAAAAGAATACAATTAAATCCTCTGTCGGGAAAAAACGAAATGACTTTCCGAACAATCCGATATAACGTGAAATCAAATGGATGTTGCACTAGCTCGGACCTAGAAGCCGCCGTCGGTTGGTGTTGCGACCTTTACAACCCATGTAGGTCAGCATGAGGTCGCCTACTGGCCAAGAAAGCCTTTACCTAAAGTGAAATATTTTGCGAAAATTACAATTTGTTTAAATCATTGAAACAATAATAGATTCTAAATGGTGCGGCTACAAGATTAGAAACGGTAATGATTACAGAGCGCAGGAATTTTGATTGGTATTGCTTTACTAATGACCCAGAACGAGAGGAAATTAGTGTAGAATTCCATGTTCTAGAATTTCAATTTAGAATGTCAACTGCAGAACGCAAAGTTAAAATTACAAAAGGAACTCTGTAGCAGCTTAAATAACAGGGAAACTTTATGCACATTTCCATTAACAAAATTCGCATCAAGAAAGTTAAATAAGTCTGCACAATGCAAGTTTCAATAATACGTAGCCAATATTGTAAATTCCATCACCAATGAGTATAAATGTAACACATTTTCACTTCCTTCTATAAAAGGTTAGAAGCGTTCAAAATGTGATGTTGGAGGCGAATGATGAGGATAGAGAAGGTTAGAAATGAGGAGGTACTAGAAAGAATAGGAGAACAGAGGGCGCTATGGAAGTCAACAAGAAATAGGCGAGATAGGTTGCTAGGTCACCTTCTCAGGTATGTAGGACTAGTTAGAGAAGTATTAGAAGCGAAAATTGGAGTTAAACGAAATTGAGGAAGACAAATAATTAAGTATAAGGGTTGTTCTAGTTTTAGGGAAATGCGAGGCTTGGCTCAGGATAGGAAAGAGTGGAGGTACGTGTCCAACCAGTCTTAGGACTGACGACCTTATGATGATTATGATGTTCTAGTTTTAAGGAAATGTCAAATGCGTTTTCTTTTCCGCCGCGCCTCCCGTCCATGTTTCGCACCCGTACAGGGCCGCGCTCCAGACTTACATCTTTAACCATCTTTTTTCAGTTTCTAAATGAATCGTTCGCGAGCATACTCGAGTGACTTCTTTTTATTGAAGGTGACTAGACCCTGCGCTATCCTCTGGTTAATAGCTCTACTACTCTTTCCTTCCTGATTTTATCTGACATCCTGGATGCCCAGCTTTCCTACTCAATACAATTCCTATCCTCGAATTACCTTCCATCGATCCTGTATATACTATTGTAAAGTCTTCACTACAAAGATGCCCTCCTTAAGGGACTTGTCTTAGTCTAGTTTCATTTTAAAACCCCTCCCCCCATTATGGTTGAACCTATGGTCCAGCTCCTTAATTACAAGAGCTTCATCAAGGCTCATGTCGCGTTGGATCGGCCTCTGATCATAAAATTTAAAAAAAAAAAATGAAAATAGTTCTTTACTTATCGATTACAGGGAAATTAATGAGAAGTCTATGGTCTGAACATAAGACGGTAAATCTTTCAACAAGGCAATCTTGTGGATACGTTTGCAGTTTGAATACATGGGAGAGCATGTTTTTTAATTGTAATATTTTAATTATACCCCTACCGAAAATTTGATATTTTCGCACATCTCTCAGCTAGGAGATCGTATTTACTTATTATGAAAGTATTTTTTCCAGCCTTTTATCTACGATTTTAAGAATATTTAGCATCATGTCCAATTTAACATTGTCAAAATCTTTTTTTAAATCTGCGAATCCTATGTATCTGCGCGCTTTTTATGAGAGTAATAAATAGAAATTCTTCCCTTTTTAGGGATAATGGAAGTGTTAAGTATATCATGTTCTTGGACAAATGTCCTTTGAGAATTCAGCATGATTTGGTCCACAATAATGTAAAAAGTTAACGAGAAATACCATTAAATATTTCATCGTATCATTCAGAAGACATTATTCTTTGTTCCCCGGAAAAATTTTCCGTTTTTCTTGGTTTTAATTTTCCGGAAATTTTCCTTTTGTTGTCGACTGTCGCATGATCTAATTTTACCATTTAAGCAAACGTTTTCTATGAAAGATTGATGACTTCCGTTAAATATAGACGCCGTGCCGCCGGCCGGCCGACTGTGTCTAAAAAGTTATCTTGTCAGGTTCCGAATTAAAGATAGATAAAATGTGTCCGGGAAAACGTTCCCAGTTAAAAGAAATGATAAAGTGAATACTGCAGCTGACCGAAGCCATTTATAAAATTATCAACTCTTAATCGCCATTAGGGTCTTTTTTCCCCATAAACCAACCATTACCGCCTATTAGGGCTAATCGAATGTGATCAACAGAATGACCTCAACGCATTGAGTGAGCGAGTCATGTGGTCCGAGGCCCAAAAGTGCCTCTATTTTTTTGAGTATCCGCAAATTAACTTAATGAATATTTAGGATCGGTTTGGTTGAAAAAGAACTGATAATTTACAACTAAATGAATAATCATTTCCCAAATGTGCTGAAAGAGGTAGATTGCCACCCGATTTGGTAAAGTAATCTTGCGGTGAAATTCTATCAAATTACCTATAGTGATGAAAAAGAACTTTATTTTATTCATTCATTATTGTTTCTTTTTGTACATCTATTATCAGGCGCGTATCTACTGAGTTAGCCCCCCTCCCCCTTCGAAATTAAAAGAATACCGTCAGCAAGAACTATGAATCTATATTTTTTTTGTGTACCCCTGACAGTGTATGTACAAAATTTCATGTAAGGTTTTACCCGCGGTTTCGCTCGCGTCGATCTCCTAAATGCATGGCAATGGTCATCGACGACCACATAAAACTAATTGTTCTATCCGTCGGGACCAGTATTTTGTTTCTGTATAAGAGATACCCTATGTCCTTTTGTGTACCCCTGACAGTGTGAGACAAAATTTCATGTAAGGTTTTACCCGCGGCTTCGCTCGCGTCGATGTCCTAAATGCATGGCAAAGATCATCGACGACCACATAAAACTAATTGTTCTATCCGTCGGGACCAGTATTTTGTTTCTAAATAAGAGGGCCCTATGTCCTTTTGTGTATCCATGACAGTGTGTGTACAAAATTTCATGTAAGGTTTTACCCGCGGCTTCGCTCGCGTCGATGTCCTAAATGCATGGCAAAAATCATCGACGACCACATAAAACTAATTGTTCTATCCGTCGGGACCAGTATTTTGTTTCTAAATAAGAGGGCCCTATGTCCTTTTGTGTATACCTGACAGTGTGTGTACAAAATTTCAAGATGATCGGTTGAGTAGCGTGAAAGAGTAGCAAACAAACAAACACATTCGCTAGTTAGGATTCAATTTTTATTGAGTAACCCAAGAAATCTTGTTCGTACCGTATGTCTCACGATATCACACAACTTGTTTTTAAATTGTGAGTTTAATCAATAGTGAAGTCTACTACATTTGTTTTGGGCAACCTTGTATATAAAATTCATTAAATTTTTAAAGGTTAAAAGATAAATAGAGAGAAATAAAAATTTTATTTAGTAGTAAAATAATGCAATAAATTTTCGAACAAAGCGGAACTCAAGGATCAACTATTTTATACAAACGGTAAAAATGCGATTGAAAAATATTGTCATAGAACCGAAAACAATTGTTTATGAAAGGGGTATTATTATTCTGTTTTGCGTTGCACCATAAGCTTATATCTTTTCATTAATTTCCAACTAAGGCTACTCTAGACAATAGAAATGCAAGGAAGCTTATTTTCTTCAAGAAACGATTCTCGATTCTTTTGTCCCTTAGACAACGGAAAGAAAGCCCAAACCACACGCCGTGCATAAATTGGTCTATTGACAAAATTTAATTACTGACAGAGTGCACGATTAGTGCTTCGATAAAACAAAACAGAAAACAATCGGCAAGAGATGATAGAGAATAAAACGAATTAAACGAAACTTGGAATTTTAGCTGTAACTACTTGAAATTAATTGCGCCTTCTGTTTCCGGTTTTTCCCCGCTTTTAAACATTTTAAATAGTAATTATATGTATTATTACCAGTGTAGATTTTCCAAGCAGCCACTGAGAAATGTCAAAGTTCAACTGCATAGGGTTGGGTTATTAAATATTGAAATGCAAGATCAATTCAACTGCGAACTTAATACCACCGGGAACGTGTTGTTATTGGTCTGTTCTTAAATCTGTTTAAATCATTAAAAATAGCGAATGCAAATAAAATTGTAAGCCTCTGTAGTAGTTTTCCTCTGCCAGCGCGAGCGGGTTGTTTTCTTCTAAATCCCCCCATCCGGGTCCTAAGAGGGAAGAGATCTCTTTAGGTACGTGTACTAATACGAGCATTAGTTTTGGGGATACTTATACCTGCTCTTAAATCGAAATATACCGAGCGGCATTGCCTAGAGGTTTAGACCATTGCTTAGCAGTCGGGAGGACGCCGGTTGGATTCCGAATCCGTCTGCCTTGGTCCATGTTTTTCTGTGGTTTCGTTGGATCACTTAGGCAAATGCTGAGGCAGTAATATTCCAGAGATAATCTTTCATTTTCTTCTGTCTTCATTTTGTCCGTCTCATCTTTCTCACCCGAACCACCACCCACCCATTCCCACGATTCCTGAAAGCAGGCTGAAGAGGGCCTTCCGCCCTACCTTCCGGTGTAGTCCGGAGGGACTGCCCGCCCACCAGTATTAGTGGCTGGTAGGAATGAAACACCCAAAAGTTATTTTTTTCGAAATATTCATGTTTTTTTGGCGCATTTTCTGGCACATATCCTCAGATATATTCGAAGGCTGAACCTAAGCAAAGAATCTAAGCACTTAAGGGTTAAAAGTTTATATTAATTTGTATAAGGAACCAACTCCGACGTTGCACCTCCTTTTGGGAGGCTTTATCAAGATAGGTTCTTAAGTTAGATAAGCACTTAAAGAACTAAAGAACCTACCTTGATAAAACTTCCTAAATAGAGGCGAATCGTCGGTGTTGGTTCATCACACAAACTAATATGTAGGCTTTTTCTTGTGTGTAGGGGTTGTTTAATAAGGCTCCGGGTGATTTGATAAATATATAATAATATTAATAATGAAGAAAAAGAACAACGAACATCAAACATCAAAACGAATAACAGAACTAAATATCAGGAACAACTTATTTACAATGTATCGATTCTTCAAATGTACAGTGTACATTGTACACGTCTTAGTTAATAGCCAAAAATACGTCTTTCGTCTTTGATTTGGCAAAAATGCTCCGTCTAAATAAAATGTACCGTCTTACAGCAACGTCTTCGTACCTTGATCTACTCTCTCTACTCCGGTGGTCTCTCACGTACCCCAACATGCACGCATAGGTAAAAATAAATTATCGATCTACCACCACCTAACTGGTATCGCTCTTGCACCTGTGCAAGCAACTGTCTATATTATAATAATTCAAATCCTACAAATATAAACCTTCAAACCCATAAGTGTGTAGATTCTTTGCTTAGTCATATCCAGACTAAGAGAAGAAATGGAGAATATAATTCTAAACTTTGTATTTCTCAATTCTTTTGCAGCAGCTCTTCGCCTATTTTTGAATTCGCGAGCCACCACTGATGTGTCATGACCTAAAAATATATCGCATAGATTACCTATTGAATTTTTTTTTGTTTTTCTTTTGACCAATCAACAGGGATCACAAGCCGGATTGAAATGTTTGTGTTCGTTCTATCCAAATTAATTGATTTCTGATGCCGTGATTGTAATCAAGTCATGCCGCGACCTAATTTTTTTTTAAAATTAGAAATAAAATGCAATCGGCTAGAGGTAGATAACATTTAAGAAAATGATTTTACCGAAATCGACACGCTGCTTTCGTGAAAACACGAAGAATACAAACGATATTGCGTTTTCATTATTTTTTCGTTCAAAACGATTTTCTTGCTTTAGAATAAATTGAGTTATAGCGTGTGGTATTAACATAAACACATAAGGCGAGAGCTCAAAACAAAACGATTCGGGGAAAGCCATTAACCCACCAAAATATGTAAATGATGGAGTGGCTTAGGTCGAGCATGTTATGTTTACAAAACATTTACAAATGTGATTGTTATAGTGAATTTTTTTCAAAAATGTCCATTTCCCAACCAAAGCAAATAAAAGCTATCTTCACTTTCTATGATTGTGATGACATGAAATTTAGGGATTGAATAGTGATATATAGTGAAGTAAATATCAGGAAGGGAGTTAGACAGGGATGTTCATCGTCACAGCCACTTTTTAATTTGTTTATTGAAGATGCCATTAACACTATTAGAAACAGAACAGGTTTAGGGTAAGATATAAAGATGCAGAAGATTAACATATCTAAATTTGCAAATGATATAGCAGTATTAGTATCTAGCAAGAACGAATTAGAGTTAGTTTTTAGAAAATAGAGGAGGTATTGACACAAAAGTATGGTATCATTATCATCATAAGGTCGTCACAAATACTTAAGGATGTGGGATGTTCTAGTTTTAGGGAAATGCGAAGATTAGCTCAGGGTAGGAAGGAGTGGAGGTGCGTCTTCTACCAAAACTAACGAACCCTAACACAGTTTCAGGATATTAAATTATTATATGACCTTAACGTAAATGGACATAGCATTATTTTAATGATGTACGACAATTCTCCTTTTTGAAAACACTACTGTATGGAGAATCCAAAAAAGGAACAAAAAAGAAAGTAATCATTTTTATTTTTTAATGATGAACTTGGATCTGACTCAATTTGACACATCGCAAACAAATCCTAGTCTCAAAACCGAACAAGCCAAATTAGAATAAGATACTTCAAAATCTGGGCAATTATGAGACCACACTCTAATTTAAACGATAAGTTGCAAAAAGTAGGGTTAGAACTACTACCATCTAAAATTTACGGTGTCCAATTTGCTAACGCTAATGACAAGTCTTACTTTTATTAATCTCTATTTGAAGTTGATATGATTTAATAACAAATTCTTAGAGTTTCTTCGTTTTATTAGCAATAAACTTTCCTTTACGCGTTCGTAACGATTACTTAATGTATGAGTCACCACACTCGTACCAGTTCACGTAAGAATGGCCCATTTGGACAATTTATGGGCGATTGCTCGAAACTGCCTCTTAAAAATAACGTCCTCACGGGGGGAGAATAAATAATAATATTGAAATTTCTTGACCCAGTCAGCAGCTATTCTTGGTCGTAAAACGAATGCCACTTTTACTTTTTCGTTGGGCATTAAGGAAACGGCCAGATGTAAAAATACGACGTAATGTCTGTCGCATGAAGTACGAATACATATTTCAAAAATGGAGTGAAGCATGAAGCAAAAAATGTACAGGTTTGCGAGTGTTTGTCGACCAAAAAGATGCCCTCTGTAAAATTAATTGAGTGAAAACAATTTAAAAAACTTTTTGGGATTGCTAACTAAAATGAGGGTCTCGGAACTTATATAAAAATGTCAGGTCGATTTTTTGGACGTGGCATACAACTGAATTTTTCAAATTTTATTAATTTATCATCATAAGGTCGTTAGTCCTAAGACTGGTTGGACACCCACCTCCAGTCTTTCCTATCTTGAGCTAATCTCCACATTTTCCTAAACCTGAAGCAACCTACATCCTTAACTAGTTGCGAACAGTAATCTAGGTATATCTTTACCCATCCTAACTCCCGTTTCTGCCTGTAATATGTCTCTAAGTAGACCTTTATGCCTGAAAAGGCGTCTTACCAACCTATCTCACCTATTGTTGTTATTGACTTCTATAGAGTCCTCTATTGTCCTATTCTTTCTAATACCTCTTCATTTCTAACCTTCTCTATCCACGGTATCCTCATCATTCGCTGGTACCACCACAGTTAGAACTTTTCTTTTAGCACCTTAGCCAATGCGTTGTTGAAATATAGTGTTTCCCTGCGTGATACCACCAGAGCCGGACTGATCCTTGAATGTACTTTAAATGTGATTTCCTCGTCGAACTACTTAAAAAAGTTGGACAATTCGATAGAAGAAGTGAATCCACCAACACAACGCTTTATGGCTAAGAAGCTCGAAGTCAGTAAGTTAACCACGCGCTGTATAGCATGATCTTAAGGATGTTTGGAAGGTACAATCGTTGACAAGAGTACATAAAATTAGAAAAAACTTTGAATAAAATAAGAAATAACGAATAATATGAAAAATTTTTAACTGACTTGGCAGTGAATATGCCTTGATTTCAACTTCGAAACAAAAAAATATTTAGTCTCAATCTTTATTAATAATGAGCGTAAAACTTTTTAATATGTTTAAATAATAATTAAAACTTTAAAATTGCATTTATTTCAGACAATTATAAATATTATCATTATATTATCAAGTAAAAACGAGATTTTCAGCTAATTTTTCATTTTTTCCTCGATAACCATTTAGTGAATTTGAATAACCTTACGCTAAAGTGATTCTCCAGAGTTCAAGTTACTTATTATAAAAGTTTGAAATTTCTGGTAGCTTTTTTTCTGTTAATAAAAATGAATTTAATCTGTTCGGTTAACGAATCTCCATAAAATGACGTGTAAAATTACAATTTTTTAAAATTTCAATAACTTTTTAACGGTTTAGTGAATTGATTTGTAATTTTTACAGGAGTTTTAGAATTGAATGAGGAACGTTCTTCCAAATTTTCATTTGTCTCGTAGCATTTTAGCATACCTCCCAAACATCCTTAACAGGAACTTTGGACGTCGCGTCGCACTCTGCAGAGAATTCGATAGTTTTTATGAGTATGTAAAATGAACATCGTCATCGGCCGATTCCTTTGTATTACAGTATATATGTACAATACATTAAAACTTCCGGTTGGACAGTTGTAGCAATAATATTGTTAAGTAACTGAGTAGTAGTACGTGGTGTACCTTTCAAAGGGACGCAATTATCCGATTATGGCGGTAATTGATTAATGAATCCGGACCGTGGTCTCGTGGTCGGTGTTTCTCCGGGAATTACACAAAATAGCGCAATAATTGGAACCGTTTCGGGGGCGTTCGTCTAACGATTGTTCTGACAATTATGTTGTCGTGATTTATTGCCTGCCTTAATGGACTTCCCTAACGAAAATTTAGCTGGCATATCAGATCTCTCTGTCTGCGCGCTTCGTCTCAACACGCGGACTTATTGATGACGAATTATATGTCATAAAATGTCAGAAAATATAATCTGGAAAATCGTTTGAATGAGATACGACATTCATCTGTTATATTAGGAATTACTTGTGTATAATGGTGGCACATGTGTAAGGGGATGGTTCAGTCCTGAGTCAGGATAAAATAATAATTTGTACAAAATTTTCTAATTTCCTAATTTGATTTACGTGCTTCTTATATACATGCTGCTTCTGAAATAAGTAGCACACTTGCAGGAAGTGATACAGCACTATAAAACAAGAAAGTTAATTAAGTAAATGTTTTGGTGGGTTAAAAGTCCACCGTTTTCGAGAAAATCACATTTGAAGTACTTCCAAGAACCAGTCCGGCCCTGGTGATATCATGCAGAGTTATGAGGTATTAGAAGGAATAGGAGAACAGGGAACTCTACGGAAGCAATAAAAAATAGGCGAGATAAGTTCGTAGGACACCTTCTCAGGCATGAACGTCTAGGCAGAAACATACGAGGGTGGATTGATAAGTTTCCGGCCTGACCAAGAAAAACAAGGTTTTTAAAAATTTTTTTTTTTTATTTCTCAACATAATCTCCTCCAAGGCTGATACATTTCTCATAGCGGTGTTCCAGTCTATTAATGCCATCTCTATAGACTGATTCGTCAAGCTCCTCAAAATAACCATTTACAGCTTCGATTACTTCNTATGACCTTAACGTAAATGGACATAGCATTATTTTAATGATGTACGACAATTCTCCTTTTTGAAAACACTACTGTATGGAGAATCCAAAAAAGGAACAAAAAAGAAAGTAATCATTTTTATTTTTTAATGATGAACTTGGATCTGACTCAATTTGACACATCGCAAACAAATCCTAGTCTCAAAACCGAACAAGCCAAATTAGAATAAGATACTTCAAAATCTGGGCAATTATGAGACCACACTCTAATTTAAACGATAAGTTGCAAAAAGTAGGGTTAGAACTACTACCATCTAAAATTTACGGTGTCCAATTTGCTAACGCTAATGACAAGTCTTACTTTTATTAATCTCTATTTGAAGTTGATATGATTTAATAACAAATTCTTAGAGTTTCTTCGTTTTATTAGCAATAAACTTTCCTTTACGCGTTCGTAACGATTACTTAATGTATGAGTCACCACACTCGTACCAGTTCACGTAAGAATGGCCCATTTGGACAATTTATGGGCGATTGCTCGAAACTGCCTCTTAAAAATAACGTCCTCACGGGGGGAGAATAAATAATAATATTGAAATTTCTTGACCCAGTCAGCAGCTATTCTTGGTCGTAAAACGAATGCCACTTTTACTTTTTCGTTGGGCATTAAGGAAACGGCCAGATGTAAAAATACGACGTAATGTCTGTCGCATGAAGTACGAATACATATTTCAAAAATGGAGTAAAGCATAAAGCAAAAAATGTACAGGTTTGCGAGTGTTTGTCGACCAAAAAGATGCCCTCTGTAAAATTAATTGAGTGAAAACAATTTAAAAAACTTTTTGGGATTGCTAACTAAAATGAGGGTCTCGGAACTTATATAAAAATGTCAGGTCGATTTTTTGGACGTGGCATACAACTGAATTTTTCAAATTTTATTAATTTATCATCATAAGGTCGTTAGTCCTAAGACTGGTTGGACACCCACCTCCAGTCTTTCCTATCTTGAGCTAATCTCCACATTTTCCTAAACCTGAAGCAACCTACATCCTTAACTAGTTGCGAACAGTAATCTAGGTATATCTTTACCCATCCTAACTCCCGTTTCTGCCTGTAATATGTCTCTAAGTAGACCTTTATGCCTGAAAAGGCGTCTTACCAACCTATCTCACCTATTGTTGTTATTGACTTCTATAGAGTCCTCTATTGTCCTATTCTTTCTAATACCTCTTCATTTCTAACCTTCTCTATCCACGGTATCCTCATCATTCGCTGGTACCACCACAGTTAGAACTTTTCTTTTAGCACCTTAGCCAATGCGTTGTTGAAATATAGTGTTTCCCTGCGTGATACCACCAGAGCCGGACTGATCCTTGAATGTACTTTAAATGTGATTTCCTCGTCGAACTACTTAAAAAAGTTGGACAATTCGATAGAAGAAGTGAATCCACCAACACAACGCTTTATGGCTAAGAAGCTCGAAGTCAGTAAGTTAACCACGCGCTGTATAGCATGATCTTAAGGATGTTTGGAAGGTACAATCGTTGACAAGAGTACATAAAATTAGAAAAAACTTTGAATAAAATAAGAAATAACGAATAATATGAAAAATTTTTAACTGACTTGGCAGTGAATATGCCTTGATTTCAACTTCGAAACAAAAAAATATTTAGTCTCAATCTTTATTAATAATGAGCGTAAAACTTTTTAATATGTTTAAATAATAATTAAAACTTTAAAATTGCATTTATTTCAGACAATTATAAATATTATCATTGTATTATCAAGTAAAAACGAGATTTTCAACTAATTTTTCATTTTTTCCTCGANCCTTGTAAATAAATAAATATATTATCCAATTTTCAAATTCTCTCTATCCCATCACGTTTTCCTAAGAAAGCATGTTAATGAATCTTCTACTGACCTTGAAATTAGGCAAGGACCTTTTTAAATATACGTAAATGTTTTCATGAAAATTTCTTTGTTATTTTTATATGGTGTCACTCTCCTTAATCAATAGATTTTTGCTGAATTCGTTGAATTGTTCTTTCTTCAGTTTTGATTGATGTACCTACTGTTTCTTATGCTAATAGCCAAAGTGATAAATGATGCTGCTTGAATGATAATGTAGTACGTGGTGTACCTTTCAAAGGGACGCAATTATCCGATTATGGCGGTAATTGATTAATGAATCCGGACCGTGGTCTCGTGGTCGGTGTTTCTCCGGGAATTACACAAAATAGCGCAATAATTGGAACCGTTTCGGGGGCGTTCGTCTAACGATTGTTCTGACAATTATGTTGTCGTGATTTATTGCCTGCCTTAATGGACTTCCCTAACGAAAATTTAGCTGGCATATCAGATCTCTCTGTCTGCGCGCTTCGTCTCAACACGCGGACTTATTGATGACGAATTATATGTCATAAAATGTCAGAAAATATAATCTGGAAAATCGTTTGAATGAGATACGACATTCATCTGTTATATTAGGAATTACTTGTGTATAATGGTGGCACATGTGTAAGGGGATGGTCCAATCCTGAGCCAGGATAAAATAATAATTTGAACAAAATTTTCTAATTTCCTAACTTGATTTACGTGCTTCTTATATTGGGATTTGACATAAAACGATACGGCACCTGGTGGCAGAAATTTTAACTGCCCAAGCATTGCATCGTAATAAACAGCTATTGTGTACTGTGTTATTTTGCAAATTGTGATTATTAATATTTTATATAATATGGAACTAGCGAAATTTCCATTTCGTGCAAAATCAAAGTGCAGAACCGTTTGTGCTGTAAAAAGTTGTACAAGTCGATTTTCCTACGGGTGCAACGGGTCGTAACTATCACAAATGTATTTGGTAATCTTGAGAAAATCGATCAAATTAAAGTTTGGAAAAGAGCTTTAAAAATTAAAAATGTCAGTTCATATACATACAAGAGTTTGCTCACTTCATTTTAAAAAAGATGACTACTTTTTTCCGGGTAAGTAATAATCGAAAATGTTGTATTTCTATACTTAACCTCACTTTATAACTCCTATGTGTTGTTAAATTTATTTGTTTTTAAATTTATCATAAGAAAAATTAAAAATCACAATATACAATGCTTTCTATAATACTGATGCAATGTATGGACAGCCATCTTCATTAGGCCGCGCCCACATGTCACATCCCAATACATGCTGTTTCTGAAATAAGTAGCACACTTGCAGGAAGTGATACAGCACTATAAAACAAGAAAGTTAATTAAGTAAATGTTTTGGTGGGTTAAAAGTCCACCGTTTTCGAGAAAATCACATTTGAAATACATTCAAGAACCAGTCCGGCCCTGGTGGTATCACGCAGAGGTAAGAGGTATTAGGAAGAACAGGAGAACGGGGAACTCCACGGAAGTCGATAAAAAATAGGCGAGATAAGTTCGTAGGACACCTTCTCAGGCATGAACGTCTAGGCAGAAACATATTAGAGGCAGAATAAGGAGTTAAGAGGAGTAGAGGTAGATTTAGATTAGATTACTGTTCGCAAACAGTTAAGGATATGCGATGTTCTAGTTTTAGGGAAATGGGAAGATTAGCTCAGGATAGGATATAGGGGAGGTGCATGTCCAGCCAGTCTTAGGACTGACTACCTGATGATGATGATGATGATGATGATGAAATACCTGGTAACTAATATTACAAATATGTATATTGCACGGCTTTCGTGATTTGCGTATGAAGCACGGTAGCAGCAGCTGTTCGGACAGCATGAGCCCCAACTGACAGGACGATATCGGTTGCTAAGATGTTTCGTAATCTGTAAGCTCAACAAGCTTAATGAGGTTCATTATACGTCTATGTGTATTAGCTTTGCAATTAAGTAGACATCAAAGTTGTAATCCTAATTTGGTGATGTATCAATTTGATAATCATGCACANCAGGAAGTGATACAGCACTATAAAACAAGAAAGTTAATTAAGTAAATGTTTTGGTGGGTTAAAAGTCCACCGTTTTCGAGAAAATCACATTTGAAATACATTCAAGAACCAGTCCGGCCCTGGTGGTATCACGCAGAGGTAAGAGGTATTAGAAAGAATAGGAGAACGGGGAACTCTACGGAAGTCAATAAAAAATAGGCGGGATAAGTTCGTAGGACACCTTCTCAGGCATGAACATCTAGGCAGGGACATATTAGAGGCAGAAAAAGGAGTTAAAAGGAGTAGAAGTAGAATTAGATTAGATTACTGTTCGCAAACAGTTAAGGATATGGGATGTTCTAGACCAACCAGTCTTAGGACTGATGACCTTATGATAATGATGATGAAATACCTGTACTTGGTAACTAATATTACAAACATGTATATTGCACGGCTTTCGTGGAGCATGGTAGCAGCAGTTGTTCGGACAGCATGAGCCCTCACTGACAGGACGATATCGGTTGCTAAGATGTTTCGTAATCTGTAAGCTCAACAAGCTTAATGAGGTTCATTATACGTCTATGTGTATTAGCTTTGCAATTAAGTAGACATCAAAGTTGTAATCCTAATTTGGTGATGTATCAATTTGATAATCATGCACAATAATCCAGCCATGACACGTTATGATCAAAGATAATGATCTTAATTGATAAATGGTATTTTGATAGGTCATGATCTCTCAATATTTTTGAAACGAACTTCTTTATCGTACGTAACGTCGGTAAGGAGCTAACCAGACCAAAACCGCGTTACCAAACCTCGATATTGTATTAAAAGAAATATTCGTCAAATATTCTGCAGATGATGGATGCGGCGTTGTAATGTTGTATTCTTATGCGTGATCCCAGAGTCAGACTGAACTTTGAATTTACTTTCAAGTACGTTTTCTCGAAAACGATGAATTTTCGGACCACTATACTTTAGTTAATTTTCTTCTTTTTCCTGCAAGCTTGCTACTTATTTAAAAAACACCCTGCATTTCTCAAATACTATGGGGAAAGGTTGTTTTTTTCAATTGTTTAAAGAAAAGTGCAAGCAACAACAAGATTTCGTTTCGTACAATTAAAAACGTAACGAATTGTAACTCCACTTATTGACATTAGTCATTACAATAATTATTTATCCACACTCTGCCTTCTTCGGATGAAGAAAGAAACTTAAAATAATAATACTAAATTGTAAGGAGTTCGCTGAGAAATTTACAGTTATCCTTGTAAATAAATAAATATATTATCCAATTTTCAAATTCTCTCTATCCCATCACGTTTTCCTAAGAAAGCATGTTAATGAATCTTCTACTGACCTTGAAATTAGGCAAGGACCTTTTTAAATATACGTAAATGTTTTCATGAAAATTTCTTTGTTATTTTTATATGGTGTCACTCTCCTTAATCAATAGATTTTTGCTGAATTCGTTGAATTGTTCTTTCTTCAGTTTTGATTGATGTACCTACTGTTTCTTATGCTAATAGCCAAAGTGATAAATGATGCTGCTTGAATGATAATAACAATAATATGCGTAGGTAGACATTCATTCATAATACTGTTCCTTATTTATCTTTTTTTTATATATATATATATAAGTATCTACAACATACCCTTATTTTTTTGGTAATCGTTCTTTTAACCTTTTCAAAGATCTTTTTTTCGTCTCTTCAAGGGGAATGATCGCTGAAGATAACCATACAGGAAGCTGAGAGAACATTTGCATTTTACGACTTTTATCTCCTACGTTTACTTATCGGCTTTGTCGTTTATGAAATAAGTCTGCTGTCACCGTTTTCATCCTCATTCTTCTTACATGTCAGAACTTCTCTACGTTTTTCCAGAAAATAAGCTTAACATACTTCAGTTCTTAAATTTTGCATTAAGGGCATAAAAAAGAGGCATTTGTATATTATGTGTACTTGAGTTTATGACATTTACATTTACCGATAAAACTTCATTTCCTATTTTTTTTAATAAGCATAACTGTACACTTGTATATTCTTCACAAATACGTAGGAGGTCTGTTAAAAAAGTATCGCGAATTTTGAATTTCCACGGATTATGTATATTCGATTTTCAATTTTTTTTGTGGCGTTATGTTGCTACTCGAGTCTCTCACTTATACCGACAAGTTCGGCCATGATGATTGTTCATTTAGTTTTTGATAGCTGCTTTGCTTGCACGTGTTTTGGCTCGTCTTCGATTTTTGCCTATTCCAATAAATGGATCAAAGAATCTGTATCAAATTTTGTGTGAAAAACAAAATTAAGTGCGCGGTCGCATTCCGAATGTTGACTGTGGCATATGGTGAAGCTACCTTGTACCGAAGCAACGTTTATCGATAGTGCAAAATGTTCTGAGAGGGCCAAGATGATGTGAACAACGAAGAGCGTGCCGGACGCCCGAGCACGTCATCAACAGACGAAAACATTGATGAAGTGAAAAAAATAGTATTGGAATTAGAAAATAGTATTCAATATATCGTCAAATCGTCGTTAGAGAAGTTGCTGAGGACTTAAACATATCGATTGACTCCTGCCATTCGATTTCTCGCAATGATTTGGGCATGAGACGGGTCGCCTCGAAACTCGTACCAAAATTGCTCAATTTCGACCAAAAACAGGATCGCATTAACGTTGCTAAGGAACTGTTGGACACTGTCCGTGACGATCCAAATTTGCTCCAGAACGTCATAACTGGTGACGAATCATGGGTTTATGGTTATGACGTGGAAACCAAAGCTCAATCATCCCAATGGAAGCTTCCGTATGAGTCAAGACCGAAAAAAATGCGCCAAGTAAGGTCGAATGTGAAGGTTTTGCTTTCAGTTTTCATCGATTGCTCGGGCGTGGTGCATCATGAATTCTTGCCACAGGGTAGAAAGGTTAATAAGCAATATTATCTACAAGTTATGCGCCATTTGCACTAGTAAATCCACCAGAAACGCCTGAATTTGTGGAAGATGATACTATGATAACGCCCCTGCTCACACATCGTTGCTTATGAACGAATTTTTGGTCAAAAACAACACTAATAATGTCGCAGCTACCGTATTCCCCAGATCTGGCCCCCTGTGTCTTTTTCTTGTTCCCGAAACTAAAGAGGCCCATGAAAGGACGACGCTATGCTACGATTGAGGAGATAAAGACGGCATCGAAACACAAAATTCGCGATACTTTTTGAATAGACCTCGCATATTAAAAATCATGTCAACTGTTTCGCTAGAAAGTAACTTTTTCAAGTAGTGTTTTATAATGTACATTATTATGCAGATGTTTATCGTTGTTATCATCTCTATACTTTTCGTTTTATTTAGAGCAATTGTAGAAACTAACAATTATTAACATATATACTGGTATTTGTAATAAATAATCAAATACTTTTAATGTTAGATCCACTATAACTTGACACAGTTACGATCTTAATAGCACAATTTATGTACAAATAAAATCTGCGAATAATACGTAAGTAACACGTTTACAACACGGTTTTGCTCTACTAGCATTAAAGATTTGGGGAAATTCCCCCATTTAAGGAGACACATTTTTCAATCTGGAGTATCATAAATACGTTTAAAAGCTTTCAACGTCTTTCTTCGTGTTTCTTCTTACACACATTCCTGATATAATGTACAATCACAGGAAAAAAAAAAGCATTAGGCTTAGGCACCTATAATGCGTAGTTCTTAACTTCTTTTTTATAAAGTGTGCGTATATAATTTATAAATTTAGGCTATTTATACGTACTTCCTTAACTCGAATATACTAAATGCAATCAGTTATGTCCGAATTAGAAGAAAATCGGCTTTAGAAAGATTTCTGCTTTTCCATCAAACTTTTTAATTACCGTGTCTACGTATATGAGGCATAATCACCCTTCCAAACTTAGATTTACAATGTCAGGCAATATAAGCAGGTACCTACTTCGTTCGTGTTGTCTTTTCCTTCCGTAACCTTATGATATTAGCCTAATTAATATTGACTATCTCATCTGGTTATAATTCCGCCCAAAAGCTCACTTTATTATTGAAGTTATAATAATAGACAAAATTACTTCTACTGTTAATTAGTCTTCTCCTATTTTCTATTCAGTTTTAACGTCAAGTTGTATATTCATTTAAAAACTACAATTAATTAATCAACATGTCACCAAGATTGTTTGTACTTTTCAAGACTAGTTTATAACATATATTTAAATATATATTCATATTATACAACGAGTTTATTACAGCTCATTTCAATTTGTTTGAATTGTGACCTTGAAGAAATCTGCGCGAAGATAGAATGAATACACACTAGGCGTGAACAAGACAGAAATAGTTGGAAAAAGCTTAAACGAGCAGAGCTCTCGGTGGGAACTGTACAGTACTAGACGAAAATGTTTAGCAATTTCTTAAAACAAAAATGTATATAAATTAACAATAGAAAACAAAGAAAAAGTTTTATAGGTGTGTAGAGCGTTAAGTTAATTCACTTGTTATTATTTTTGGCTAAATATGCTTTTAAATAAAGCAGATTCTTAAATTTCAACGAGGCAATTTAAATAATTTTGCAAATGGTACTGTACACTTTTGTCTAGTTCTCGCTCGATGATCGGTGGAAAAATGAGCTCCGCAGACAAATATGAAATTGAATTTGGAATTATGCTACGGCGAATCGTAATAAAGGGAAGGGACATATTTCCAACTTCTTGAAACGAACAGTAATTTGTGTTGATTTTCTATTGTATATTTAAAAATAGAAACTAGCCTTGAAGAGCCTCACAACCTGGGCGAAACGTTTTAAGCAAATAAATGGCTTTTAACCTCATTATTGCCTTGATTACAAAACTGAATATTATTTCTAGTTATTTTTAATATAATGATTATGTACAATTTACCAAAACTTCCCGTTAATTACATTTAATCCTGGGTTACAAGCCGTTATGCCAAAAGGGCAAGATATATGTTGTCTTAACATGAATTTCCTCTTATACAACGAGAGTTTTAATGTAAACATGTATGGGAAACATTTCCACCTGGTCACGATGATCTCTGTCTTCCTTCGTCTCTGCTTCTCTTTGTATCTGCCTGCATACATATTTGCTTAAACCCTCAAACAACTTCAACAACCGAGTTGTCTGACGCCTGTGCTAACTAGTACTACGTACAACTAGTTATGTGTAGTAGTATCGGTTTATCTCTGGCTATTCTCCAGCTCGAGGCAGCTAACCAGAGTTTCCCAAATAAGAGTCCCCGCGTCTGTTATTCTCAACCTCTGGAACTCCTAACCTTTTACACCTTTTGCAAGTGTAAATAAAGCCGCTACAGAGAGGTAATCTTCATGCTGCTTTACATAATCCTGCATTCGCGGCGAAGTAGATACAAGTCGTTGTGAAAATGTTGGTACATCTTTGAATTGTAAAAATTATGAACTAAGGATCGAGGAAGTGTTTAGAAAATGTAAAATCGCGATTTGAATAAAGGAGATTAAACACTCTTTAAAATAGTACTCTAAAAAGGAAAATATTGTGAGGCGCTGCGATTGAAACGTGGTATCAATGTGAAAACAGGAATGGTCATGAAGTAATGAAATCCACTGTTGAGGAAACGTCTGATTAATATGATTTCTAACCCCTACTGAGTAATGGGGTGGTGCTCCGTCTTGCATAAACCATATTGTTATTCTTAGATGTAATGAGAGATCATCGAAACTCAAACCACACTTTTCATAAATAAGATCTATCTTCCACAAAAACATTGTATGAAGGCATCTTTGAACAAATCATCATATTTTGACCAAAATAACCTGTACTTACTGTATAGCCCAATAGTTATGATTCACGTGTATATTAGACAAACATGGGTTGTAAGTTATTTTTTGGACCATTCCGTTTCAAATGTTGCGTAGTTCTTCATTGGTGGCATGGCATCTTCAAGGGTGGGTTAAATGATAAATAAATGATGAAGAACGAAATATTTGAACAAGAAAAATTTCCAGACACTTCCTCTGCCAAGCCATTTATTGAGGAATTGTCTGGATAATAATCTAGTGAGAGATCGACCAAAATGTCATAATATGATATGTCATATGGCAACACTTTATTAACGCATGTTTTGACCAATCCTTATATTTCTAGCTAAATAAACCGCGCTTACCCCTTATCCTAATAACGATGGTTCATTATCTATAGTTAAATCTTGTAAAATATCGAAAATGATTTGAAAATGTCCAATCATAGTTATTTAATATGGTTTTCCTAACACCATCTGCATTTATTCGATAAACGCTAGTTAGTCGGTCTGTCGGAACTCTCTATGGCGTGCTGATGAGATCCAAAGAGATACCTCTACATCTGGAGTCTTCAACAGATTACTGTCGCTTCTCATACAGTACTTTGCTCATAAGAAGTTTTACTTTCACTTCCTGAAGACACGTACTCATATACGTTGAAGAAAACTTAAAGGAAAATACAATTTAGCCTTAGCTTGTTAAGTATGTAGGTAAAACAGTGAATTAAAAAAAATTAATATTCTTAATTCAGCATATGTAAATGTAGGACCAGCGGGAGAACATTTAAAAGTTAAGAAGGAACACAGAAGGCACCTTTTGTGAAAATTGGTTTTCTTTAACAGTTTTTCTCTTTCTATATACACAGGTCTGCCCGTAAGAGAGCGTGTTTTCAAAGGCCCCATTCTGCCACTTTCTGCATGGTCGGCGCCAGATATTCTGTCGCCGGAGGATCTGCAGAAGCTACATTCAATCCAACAGGAATGTTACGGTAAGACACGCCATTGTGTGGCAACCTCTTTTTTACTGAAAGCGTTCCCGTTTCTAACTTCCGGAATAAAAACGCGGCTTTTACTTCTTGCAGCGTTTCGCTTTGAATAGATCGTCTGTCTCTCCACGTTTAAATGTTTATAAGCTTGTTCACTTCCTTCGACAAACAGGGATTGAGTACGATGGAATCTTGACTCGTGTTTTAACATAGGTACCATCAATTGTTAAACGATTCCGCTCTTATCATTTATTCAATAAGTTTAACTATTCTTTACAATGGACTAAATTACGTAATCCATTATAAGCGCTATGATGGAGAATCTTCATGTAAATTTAAATTTGTTTATCGGAAATTAACAAAATCATTGTAGGATATACGTACGCCACACCCTATCTTATCTTACAAGAGGGTAATTTTAATTTTATAAAGTTCATTAATTTTTAACTTGTATACTATATGTATTCAAAACCTTTCTGTTAAATTAGGCATTTTAGAATTAAGCCACTTTTTTCAGATTTAATACGTCGTATAGATAAGTACATTAGATGTATTAGTTAGGTTGGTTATCCACGAATCCGATTGGGAGGGTAATCGAAGATGACTGATCCGTATCGGATCCTAAGTTGTTCGTTCACTGAAACGATATTAGTCGATCACAATTAGTCACAATGTCGACAACGCAGAAATTGTATGTCTTGGGTGCATCTTGGCAGTAATCCGGGCAAAGGTGCACTTACTTATGAACGACAGTTTCAAGTCCATGTATCGAATGTTAACAGAAAGTTTTCACTCATGCCTATGGTACATCCGTTATTAGAGAAAAAAAAATAAGAGCATGGCTGACGGAGTATCCAATCCGATCCGGACCTTACCGTGCTTCCAGCGTGTTGTCGCAACCTTCGTAAGCCGATTGTGTCACCGGTATGGATCGTTTAACTCGTATCAACTCGCATTGTGACATTAGATATTACTATTCGATTTACTCAGGTTTATCGACTTGGTAGACATCGGGCCTTATTAGATTCAAACAAATACAGATGAAGCATCTAGTAAATGCTCAATTACAATTTTTTACTTTCTTCGTTTTCATTGTAACTCATTTCGAAAATACAAAATCCCCAAAACGTAGAATGAAATATGGTGAATATTTATTAAACACCACAGCGAACCCATTTGCGTATCTACTCCAGCTAATACGCCAGTATTTAATAATAAACTGCTGTGGAGCATCAACTTAATAGCCTGTGCCTTTTATCTGTAGTGCATCACATGTATATGCAGAATTTCGCCAAGACGCCCGCCTGCCCGATTTATTATTATACACCTTATTACATTTTCGAGCGTGATTGATACGGCGGAACAAACCGTGACTAAGTACAGAATTATATGTATACAGGGTCTAGAACTAAAATATTTGTCCCAAGAAGGTTACACGTAGGAGTAGAAATCACACAGGTTGGTTGATTAATAGACGGCGCAAGTTATAAAAGTTCATTAATTGTAAATTGCGGCTTGTCCAGCGGTATTAGTTTTGAACTAGTGTTGCAAAGATCTCTGCTTCCGCAATTGCAGAAGTTCCGCATATTTTTTCACTTCTTGTTCCGCTTTTGAAAAACGGAAGCTCATTAGAATATTAAAAACGAAAGTGCCAAATACAATATAAGTAATTTACCAAATGGGCGCACAATCAACACTAGAGAATTACCGAAAATAGTTACACTTCCGCATCCGTTTCCGCTTCCGCAAAAATATACTATTGACTTCCGTTTCCGTTTCTGCTTCCGTTAAGACACTTCCATTACATCACTATTTTGGACTATGTTGGACTGAATGAACAATCTACAAATTTTCATGTATGTGATATTGTCTGGTCTTCTTATGTTACGTGCGACACCCTGTACACAGTTTTGTCAACGTATTGCAATTGGTGTGCTAGGCATGCAACTTCGTTATTATGTTGCATAATAAAGTGAATGCTGTCGTGATCGTAATAGTGAGCGATGCATATACATACAAATACTATGCATAAATGCACAGGTACATTCCTTCATCATACACATGTGGCTATACAAAGTACAATCACTTTTATAAGCTGGAAACATCTGCTAGGAGCATGCAGCAATTCAGAGAGTGCCGGGACCTGCTTTACGAGGCCAATTTTATAGACTCAAACGGTCCCAGATTGCACATTAACTGGGTCACACAACTAAGATATAACCCGCTGGTTTTAGTTAAACGGAAATGTGTAGGTATATTACAGTTTAATTAAAAAGTTTCTATAAGATTACCACATTTAAAATTGCATTTTCATTTTTATTTAAAAAAAAAATATTTATAATTAAGACGTTTCATCACGTGTACTCTCAGAAGATAATCAAATCCTTGTTTAAAATTGGTATCAGATAAATAAATTATGATTCAAAAAATATGTGTGTGTGAATCATACGATTAGTGCACTTTATCCCAAACCTTCTTGAATAACCCTCGTATGTAGACCATTATAATGAAAGTCAGCATATAAGCTAGATTAGTAGCAACTTTTTTCAACTGGCTCGTTGGTCTAGGGGTATGATTTTCGCTTAGGGTGCGAGAGGTCCCGGGTTCAAATCCCGGACGAGCCCACAGCCTTTTTTGTGCACTTCTGATGCCTTTCTATGTTTATGTAATACAAAATCTGTACCAATATATTTAGCTGTACATTAAGCATTTTTTTTTAAGAAAAATTTACCATTTGCGCCCGATTAGTAAGTTGAGTATTTTTTGTACTTTCTATAGTGCATTTAGCGTTTGTAATTTAATAATTAATTTAAAAGACAAATGCGTTTACCATCTTATGACTTTAAAATAATTAATTAGCAAAATATAATAAATAAATTTGTAACGTGAATGTAAATAAAAAATAAATTATTTGACGTTAATTTTGCAGATATGCATTATGCAGATATTGATACTATAAAAGAACATACTTCAGGTCATAAATATAAAATGTGTCCCTTATTATCTCTATTGATTAAATTCTTTAATTAACCAAAAACTACTTGTTACAAACGTAAAAAAGAGCGGGCTCAACCGGGATTTGAACCCGGGACCTCTCGCACCCAAAGCGAGAATCATACCCCTAGACCATTGAGCCTGACTGAAAGTTGGAGTTTCTATACTGCAATTTCTTTGGCGCAGGTATACAACGTGTGAAAATGTATTTGGAATTATTATATTCAGGCTAGATGGTGTTTTCTGATCTTGCTACTGCATTGCTATATCCACTGCGTTAATTTTAATTTCTAGCTAATATCAAAGGAATGCATTATTGTTTTAAACAAATATTATAATTTTCTTTATACGCTATTCACTTTTTGAATACTTTTATTTCTCTGGCTCATATCTTTATTAAATTGTGTATAAAAAAAAATCGGATTATTCATACACAAAAGGCGCCACTTTTGTATGAAGATATTCCTATGAATTTCTCAGTGAAAACGCTCTTTTTTGGAGATGAATTTTTCAAAGAGAATAAATGAACTTTCTTGCAAAACTGATCGTCAAAAGGCGCGGCGAACAACAAAGGCCAAATCGGTACGTTTTACGTCTTTGATGTGCCACGTTTAAATCCAACTTTAAAATTAGAACTTGAGGGAGATAGGAATGCGTCGATCTCAGAAGTTCGACTTCAAAAGTTATCCCAAGAATTTTACTTTCGCTACTACGAATTAAGAGTGTAGTAGAGTAGAATAATGATAAAATTAAATGCAATGCATCTAAAATAACATTCAAATTCAATAATTTAACTAACATGTAATATGCTGTTTTTGATAAGAATTGTATTGGGATCCGTCAAATAGGCATACACCATCTGGTGGTAAAATTTATAACTCGAATGAGGGAAAAATTTACATAGGAACTGTGCACGCAAATCGTAAAATTGTTTATTAAAATAATAAAACACGTTAAAAAAGTAAAAATTTTTTTGATGATGGAGTCGACGAAGTTTTCTTCTAAAGTTAAATCAAATAAAAGTTAATATGTTCAGTGAAAAGCTGCAATAGCACTTCAGACATAGATCTTCACTCTTCACCTACATTAATTACTTTCCAATAAAAAATAACCGTTTTATATATGTAAAAAATATATTCAGAAAATTAGAGAATAAACTAATAGAAGCTTGAATGATAGCAGTAGGTATCAAAGAAGTGAATTCTCGAATAAAAATTTGTTCACGTCATTTTAATGTACATCATTATATTTCAGCAAGTATATTTACCATCAGCCATAACCTTAATATTTAAAACTAGAATTATACAAAAATTATAAAGTGAGAAATTATTTATTCCTGTGTAAGTAACTGATTTAACACAATTCTGATGATACGATATAAGTATTTTGAGGTTAAGAACCTACCTGCTGCAATACAACAAAGTTGCAATAATGTGTTTGCAACGTTCTCTTAAATCGACTTTGCAGGTGCAAGTCATTGATATGATATTGCTTAAATCACCCAGAATCACCTCACCTATTATATAACGTGAATCACTTTTTAAATCCGAAGTTTGTAAAAAGTAGGCAGTAAACTTGACGGAATTTGAAGGCTAGCTTCCGGATTTGTTATTTCCGAATTTTATAATGTGATTGGCATTAAAAACACGCTCACCTTCAACGAAAATTCCTTTCCGAGGCTTTGTGTCAGCCCAATCACATATTGTGTCAATACTTATCATTTTATGGTAATTTAAAAACTTGGAAATTGCACGGTACACTATAGGAACTACGATAAATTTTCCCTAATCGGCGCCATGTTTTTAGGCTCCTCCCATTTGACGGATCCCAATAGACTACAAGATACTACGACAACAAAACTTCAAATTCATTAATTGATTTTCCTTATAGCAATTGTTTCAAATGTTTTTGTTTCTTTTGTTGAGAATGCAGAGAGTATTTCGCGAAATGATTGCGGAAAGTTCTGAGAAGTATGAAACTAATGTTTTTTAGGCAGTAAAAATGAAATTTGCGTCAATAAAAACGCCCTTAAAAATACGGTTGCTGCGCTCAAAATATGAAAACGTTTAAAACTGTCGACGTATGATGAGAAACGAGACGGTGTAATCCGTTTGAAAACATCAAGGTTAATCCGTAAAAGCGGACATGCCGGCTATTATTGCTCCAACTTCAACCTCGTCCTGCAATAAATTCCGGATCTATGCAGAGTTATGACGACAGAAGGTCAGTTATATTTCATGAAGATTGATCGCACCAGACGAAAAACCTGGACACACTTCCGGACAAACTTGCATTTAAACGGAGAGCAGCAAACATAGGTAGATGTTCTATTACCGAATTTAACTATTAAATGTGCATAATGTAAATTTAATCAATTCAGCAATTAGGAAGTTTGTGACAATGTCGTTAGTCTGGAGACTGATAAAGGACGCAAAATTAGAACATCCTACAATCTCTAACTGTTTAAGAACAGTAATCTGCTATGGGCCTTCCTCTACTGCTACTTATTATTCCTGTTTCTGCTTCTAACATATCAATCTATAACTAGTACTTCATGTTTCAGAACGTGTCTTGTCAACATGTTTTTCTTTTTTGTCATTGTCTGTCAATGCTACCTCTATCCGCCGTTTTAGATCATTTCTATGTTACAAGTGTTAACTAGATAATTTTTACAGGGCGTTGTTAAATACATAATACATAAGAAAACAATAAATAGTAGTGATCAGGTGTAATTCGTCTCACCTAATAACATGGATTCTTTTCCCCAACAGATCCTGACTGCATTTAGGATGGTCAAACAGATACTCCGGTAGACCCAAAATAAACTAACAGTTACTGACAACCAATAAATAAACATTAATGTACTCACCGGGGGTTGCCTTCCCCCCTAGCTAAGTTGGACCATAATATTGTACAAGTATCCAATATATTACCAGTTTTGTTTATACGTATTTCTATTCTTCGACAACTAGCTAGAGTCACCCTAAAATAAGTAAGGCTTCCCTACACGCCCAGCCTCCTTTAGGGACTAGCATCTCAATGACCGGGTGTGGGGCACTTACATGAAGCTACCCTCGCCACCAGAATCATGTCATTCGAGTAGCCCGCAACACCCCTAATTGCGAGTAACCCCACTCGAAGGAACCACGGCTATTTTGGCCGGGCAACAGTGCACCAGGGGCGAATGCATGCTATTTTTAATTATATTTCTGTATCATTCTCGATACACACACTTCGTTCGCTCACGGGGCGAAACCAACACAGACTGCCTATATTTCTTATTCTCAGATTATCTGTTTATACAGTCTACAGTCATGTATTACCTATGGGTCTACCCAACCAATAAATAAATGGTCTCATTCATTCGAAACCATCAGCCTTTCCAACGAATATATAGAATGTAGAGATAAAGACTTAATTGAACGAAAAGAATTATTAAGAAGATATTAGAGTAAAAATCGTAAAAAATGAATATATATA
>NW_020442429.1:155499-156799 GCF_000699045.2 Agrilus planipennis
ATCATCATCATAAGGTCATCAGTCCTAAGACTGGTTGGACACGCACCTCCACTCTTTCCTATCCTGAGCTAATCTTCGCATTTCCTTAAAACTAGAACAACCCACATCCTTAACTATTTGCGAACAGTAATCTAATCTAGGTCTACCTCTACCCCTCCCAAATAAATTCCTTTATTTATATGTGTATTAGCTATAACGAGTTTGTGGTCCCTCAACCCTCCAACCTTCCACATTCTCCGTAAATTTTTACTAACCACTATCGGGAAAAACTTTAGAAAGAATTTTAAAGCGTAATATTTCGGGAACAGGAGTTCAAAATGAAAAGTAATCGGAATTGATACTTTTTTGTTGTAATTAAGAGTTTTCCTGCGGTTAGACATGGGATTCCAAGAACTGCCTTCTTTCCCCAACTTATCAATTTTTCATATTGTAGTTATGGAGAAGAAAAAGTTTGAATTGTTTGAGATGTAGTGTTTAATAGGCGGATAATAACAATGCCATGGGCATCATCATCATAAGATGAGATCGTCAATCCTAAGACTGGTTGAACACGCACCTCTACTTTTCTCTATCTTGAGCAAACCTTCTCGTTTCCCTAAAACTAGAACATCCCACATCCTTAACTATTTTTGAACAATAATCTAATCTTAATTCTAACTCTATTCCTCTTAACTAACTAGCCCTTCCCGCCTATTTCTTATTGTTCTCCATGGGCATAAAAGGTTAGTCATAAGGAGTGGGAAAACAATTTCTTGATTTACTTCGTCATTATTTTGATTGATTTTAGTTTGCGACTGCTCGATGTGGGAATTAAAAGATATTTTAATGTATTTTTTATAAAGACGAAGCCTTTTCGTTTAAATGTCATTGTTATTGTTATTCAATTCGTCAACTTAAAAGCGTACCTAATTGTTACAATTGGTACTTGGTTTTCTTCACACAAAATGTTTTTATCTTTGTTTCATTTCAACAAGGTGGAAAACAAAGCTGGGATGTGTGTCGCGGTCGGGACTTCGAAAGGGTATTCTCTAGATGTAATTGATTTTCTGTCAACGAAGCAAAGCTCCGGGAAAGCCCCGCGGGGTTATGGAATTCGAGTCGATAAAATAGCGGAACTACGATAAATTTTCCCTAATCGGCGCAATGTTTTTAGGCTCCTCCCATTTGACGGATCCCAATAGTCATCATCATAAGGTTGTCAGTCTTAAGACTGGTTGGAGACGTTCTTCCACTGCTTCTTATCCTGAACTAATCTTCGCACTTCCCTAAAACTAGAACATCCCACATCCTTAAGTGTTTG
>NW_020442429.1:157103-165184 GCF_000699045.2 Agrilus planipennis
TTCTGTCGGAGCTGCCTGCGACGCGCTGATGAGATCCAAAAAGATCGAAATCGCGATCCGCGTCTGGCAGTTTCGACAGAATACAGACCACTTCGAATTATTTTATTCGATTATGGTAACGTACCTATCACGTTGGGGTTAGCTACGCCGGGATTCGTTTCAGCAAGTTGATATCCATATATTTAAATGGACCTTGTTGGAGCATACGGAATCCTAAAACGTAGCATCGTACTACAGATGGCGTTTACCGCGCCATTTGTAGTATTTTCTTCAGTTAATGTTATCAGTTATTAAAATTCTTGAGCCTGCCAATTGAAATGTGATAAGTAAATTTTCTGTTATTATCTTCCCTTAATTTGGAATGTAGATATAGAATGAGAATCTAATAAGGGTTGTATTGAATTACAAAACTAACACCAACGTTTCGCCTCTAATTGTATCACGTTGTCAAATACTACAAACGATTTTACTCGGGGGTAAACATGTAGTAGGAGTAGCAGCGAGTAAACCATAATCGAATGCTTTTTACTCAGGCCGTGTACATAGGGGAGATTTTGGGGGTTTAAACACCCTGCCCCGCTTTGTAAATATCCTCAGCACGGTAGGTATTCTGTTTATATTTCTTTATAATTATAAACAGTTGAAATCTCTTTCTATATTTAACTTAGATTTTACCAGCGGCTTTGGTCGCGTTGATGTCCTAAGTACGTGTCAAAGGTCATCGACAACAACATAAAAATAATTTTTCCGTCCCTTAGAGACAGTATTTTTTCCTGTACCCCTGACAAGTGCGTGCGAAATTTCATGATAGGTCTTATCCGCGGTTTCGCTTACGTTGATGGTCAAAAATTGTTGACGACCTCATAAAACTTATTTTTTTATCCTTCGGGAACAGTATTTTTTTTTTGGGATAAGTGGTACCCTCTATCCTTTTCTGTATCCTTCAATGCGTGTACGAAATTTTATGATAGGTTTTATATTAGGATTACACCCAAGTACGCTTTAATGACCACATAAAACTACATTTGCTATCCCTTGAGAGCAGTATTATTTTTCTGGGTAAAAGGTGCCCTTTGTCCTTTTCTGTACCCCTGGCAATCATTATCATGTCGTCAGTCCTAAGACTGGTTGGACACGCACCTCCACTCTTTCCTATCCTGAGCTAATCTTCGCATTTAACTATTTGCGAACAGTAATCTAATCTAGGTCTACCTCTACCCCTCCTAACTTCTGTTTCTGCCTCTAATATGTCTGTAAGTAGACCTTTATGCCTGAGAAGTCCTACTAACCTATCTCGCCTATTTCTTATTAAAGTCCTCTGTTCTCTTACTCTTTCTAATACCTCTTCATTTCTAACTTTCTTTATCCACGGTATTCTCATCATTCGCCTGTAACACCACATTTCGAACGCTTCTAACCTTTTCCGCGCCCACTGTCCATGTTTCGCACCCGTACAGGTTTTACCCGCGGTTGCACTCGCCTTGATGATTTACGTGGACACCACCACACTAACGATTATAAATGTATGTTAATGTTAATAGTTCAACTAATTGTTAAGTTTGATTTTTATGTCATTAAATAAAAAATTTACCAAAACCTCTTCCAAGAATAAATCCTGTGCACTACCCTGCTGCGACTGCAGTTATTATTTATCATATTATGATTAGAGGTAATGACCGTCAAATGTGCTATAACCATGTAAATCAACCCGGCTGTGAAATATTATGACAAATCAATTTGTCATTTAGATTCAAAATTTCTCAACAAGCATTCTGTGTTCGTGTTATATTTTTTATTTCAAACCCCTTCCTACAGCCGTTGTATTCTAAATAAGTAAAAATGCAGAACATGCACTCGCGTGTAATCGGGAACAATTTAGTGAACCATCTGGTCGAACCGACCAGGAAATTGGCTCCTTCAGTTGGGAAATCCGAACCCGCGATAGCCAGAAAAATGCACACCCCCGAACACGAAGGGAGCAGGGGCGACGAAGACGGCGACGAAAGAATCAGGACTGGCGGAGAAGTCGATTATAATACGGGCAATAGTAAATTGTGCAAAAGTATGTCGAAGAAGTCGAAATTGGGTATGCCAAGGCAATGTCGATCTATCGCCACCGAGGGCTTCAAAAGTATCCTCGAAGATGCCGCCGTCAACGACGACGATTCGATGATGAAACATCAAAATTAATTGTTATTTTTAACTGGATTTCTTGTCATTATAATGACAACAAGTTACCAGTAGATTTTTCCTCTAACATAAAAAAGGTAATATCAAAAAGAAGTCTACACTTTTATACACATTAAAGAATGTAGGACTACTTTAGGTTGACAAAACAGTGTGGCATGAATAAAAGCAAAAGTAAAACACAAATATTGGAATGAAAAAGTAGTGAATATAAAGATAGGAGATGAAAAAATAAAAGAAGTGACTGATTATCGGTATCTATCGAATGATGAGAGGATACTGTCAAACTTGTAAATGGTTTCGTCCTACAAAATTTTGACAAAGTAGCCAAAAAAGAACTATAAAGCTAATGCTAAACATACGTAAATAAAAATTGCGAGAGACATCAGTCATTTCTAATTTAAATGAACAATAAGGAATTGTTTGCAGTTTATTTCAGTTTTCTAGAAATCTCTCNGGTTTCGTCCTACAAAATTTTGACAAAGTAGCCAAAAAAGAACTATAAAGCTAATGCTAAACATACGTAAATAAAAATTGCGAGAGACATCAGTCATTTCTAATTTAAATGAACAATAAGGAATTGTTTGCAGTTTATTTCAGTTTTCTAGAAATCTCTCGATTTTTACATATAAAAGCATACAATAAAACACGTTTTGTTAATTTTTAAAAATTCTAACCGAAAAGATACACCTATTTACCTATTTTCTAAAAGTTCGATACAATTTGCTAGAGAATCTACTCGTCACAAAACACTTTTTCTTTTTCAGAATAAAAATATTTTGTGGCTCTACTCCAACGGTAGTGATTTTATCGAAGTGTATGAAGATCACCAAAACATTTTCTCTTTTTTTCAAATTTTTGTTTTTGTTTTTTTTTTTAGTAAACGATGTCTTAAGGTAATAAATTTTTAATATGTAACTGCATATTATTTTTTAATTTCCGGACACAATTTAGGTGTGAAGTGATGCAGGAAGTAGTTGTATCGCAATAACGACGTTTCAATTTTGTGTATCTAACATATTTCCTTTCGCGACAAATGTTAGGTAAATAAAATTCCACAGATAAACTTTCCCATACTTTCTGTACCTATTGTTTCTCAAGGGTGGCTGAAGAAGACCTTTTACCCTACCCTCCGGCTTTTGCAGTAGAGCGTGCATAGTTCGGAACGAGAGTACATTCACTAGAATTACTAGCTGGTATCTAAATTTATATTTGACAATTTAAATGAATGTTTAATAGGTAACCGTTAACAAACCTGACGAAAGATTCTTAGCTCTATTTAAAAATACAGATTTTTCAGATTTATACAGGACACACAAAAAAAGAAAGACGGAGTAATATTCCGATATTAAACCGCTTCGTGCGACGAAATTTTTCAGCTTGTTCTTTAATTTTCCTTTTTACTCCTCAAATCCTTATAATGTCCTGATTCGCAGTGAATGAGCATTACGGATTGAATGGAAATGAGAAGGTGCCGGAAATGAACTTTATCCTTTGACGTAAAAATTTGTAATCTGAACGGGAATAGAATAGAAATAAACCAAAAAAAAAATAACGACGTCGTCCTTTAATGAAATAACATTGTTAAATTCGACATTAATTATGCAAGGTGCTACCGGAAAGTAAGTGATAAGTAAAATCGATTACTCAATTATTACTGAAGAAAGATTTAGGCGTTAATAATTTGTTATAAACGTGTTCCTGCGGTGGCGGATCGATAGTACGTCACATTCTTATACTTGCTGACAGCACCGTACACAGTCACACCTGTATCAGGTTATGACAAAAGAAAAATACGGGAAGGTTCCGGAAAAGATCAAGAACATTCTATGACTACAATAAAAAAAAAATCTGAAGGTCGTTTATATGTTAATAGGTGACAAACAAATAACTAAATGAACTTAAAAGTTATTCCAATATTACGAACAGACGAGACAGTTCAATTTTATTAATACGTGTAGATATATAGACGATCTTTTGGAAGAAAGTCGAGAAGTTGGCGTCGAAGCACTTGTTTTGACAGCTTGTTACACAGGCAACCTTGATAAATGAGAAACTCCTGGAACACAGCGTTCACGTGATTGATCGCGCCTTGTTTGCATCCCTTAAAGCGCAAACAACATTCTCTAGATCTACCTTCCAGCTGAATGTTGGCGATTTGTCTTAATTATTCTTACGTTTTGCCAAATAAGTAGGTATCAACCAAAATCATTTTCAATTTTTCTATTAAAAAGAAAACGAGGATAAGAAAGCTAAGAAATATATGCGCGAATTTCTGGACCACAACATAAATTTTAAATAAAACAAATTGAGTGATTATTAGGAGAAATAATACATATTGAGGTGAATCGACGGTAAAATAATATGACAAAAAAGAACACTTACTAACTTTTTATAGATTAATATATGTAACTAAACTAAGCTGCATTAGAATTCGTCGTAACTAAGCAACTTTAGGTAGTTCGAGCCTCTAACCTAATCTAGTCCAGGTGAAAACTAATTGACATTGACATTGTACTAGTCATTTAGAATGTCCAACATCAATTGTATATCATTTGGAATTAAACACCATACTCTTTTAACAGACGTCGAATATAATCGTACATTAATGTCACGAAGACCGAGTCATTATTTAGTAATATCCATATTATATCGAGTATGTTCCGAAATATAACCCATCATATTGGCCAGTGCTGATGACGTCATTAATCGACGCCATATTGTACTGGTGTGCCACCATATTTGCTGGTGAGACAAGTGTGACGTAGCAGTATATAAAACGGGCGTGTGTGCATCAGACTTTGAGGAATCATTTATTGTAAGACACTTTAATAAATTTTGTAAGCACAGACACTATTCTCAATGTGTCGATATTTGACGTCAACGCACTGCCCAGTATATTTCGGAACGAACAACAGTATGGCGTCGATTTATGACGTCATCAGCACTGACCAGTATGATGGGTTCTAATAAATTCGAAAATGGTGTAGGAACTCTACGTTTGCAGCTAAATAAATTGGGTTTTTATGTGAATTAACTGCCACTGGTAATGCTTTTAATGTGCGTTATTTATCGACATGAACACTGCATCCAAAAATTTAGATCTTTACATTTGCAAATATTATATAAAATGGGTTGTATTATATCATTTAGCCACTATGAGCATTTAAAAATGTTTCCTAATTTCGTCAACGAAGGGTCTTTTCCTTGCACCTATCAAAAATATTTAACTCATATGATTTATTTATTTAATGTGGTGTTATAGCGAATGATGAGGATAACGTGGGTAGAAAAGTTTAATAATGAAGAGGTATTATAAAGAATAAGGGAACAGAGGACTCTATGGAAGTCAATAAGAAATGGGCGAGATAGGTTGGTAGGACACCTTCTCAGTCATGAAGGTCTAGTCAGAAACATATTAGAGGCAGAAGCAGGAGTTAGGAGGGGTAGAGGTAGACCTAGATTAGATTACTGTTCGCAAATAAAGGATGTGGGTTGTTCTAGTTTTAGGGAAATGCAAAGTTTAGCTAAGGATAGGAAAGAGTGAAGGTACGTGTCCAATCAGTCTTAGGACTGACGACCTTTTGATGGTGATGATTTATGAAATTTTGATCGTCGTCCTAACTACGGACGTCATATGTGTGATTATGTGTTTCTTCACGGTTATTTCTTATTATGAATGAATAGATAGGTACGTCATATAGTGTAGAACTTATTTAAGAGTTTTTTTATAGGTATATATATCACTTAACCGTTACAGTTATCATCAGGGTATCTTTCGTTACAGAGTTATATCTAAATATATCAAAAACGATTACCTCTTCTTCTGATTCTTCTTTGACAAATACAATACCTAACTCATCTTTATGTTGTATTCGAATCTGGCCTTACAATTGTCGTACCACTTCGAAATGTCGAAGTATCCTTGTCTCAGGATCCAAACAAAACAATCATTATTTCAATTATTAACCTTTTTATTTCAAGGAGTAAAACTCTAAATAAAAGGTAAAAAATTCGAATTTATTTCGAAACCAGATTAACTCTCGACGTCACACATTATGTCCAAACGATTACTTCCTGATGTTGTTGACCTGTGATGGTAAATGGGAAATTCAAAATAAGAAATAATAGTTTTCTATTGCGAAATGAAAAGAATATTCATATCAAAGGCTTATTAACATTATTCCTTTTAACATATTGTTACATTTAGGCAACCTACCATACGTGGAGAAGTATCAAGAGATCTACAGTGCGTTACCAAAATTGCGTTAGAAACCATAGTCTCTAGATCCTGCATTCTAGAATCTTTCTAAAACAAGTCCAGCCCTATAAATAGTTGCGAAAAAAAAATATTCTTGAAACATTATTGTGTTTTATTTACAATAAATATTCAATAGGTGTATGTTTCTTGGCAAATAATTACGCGATAGTATTATGAGTTTGCGTCTGTTGTATCTAGGATATTAAGGCTTGTTGTGCCCGATAGCCTGTTGCGTTTCCATCCGTTCGTTTACGAGGAAAAGCTATTTTCATTGGGGTCAAACCACCTGCTACTCGATATCTGTGGTGTGAAGTGGAATCAAACTACCAACGGTGCGGTAACAAAAACGGTCGCGGTTGATTAAGTGTCGGGTTAGGAAAAAGTGTTCTATAACGCCATCCCTCATCGAACCACGGCCTCGTCCACTTTTTGTAGTCCATAAAAAAGTTTTATTACCGAAGGCCAACATTAAAGCTATAGAAAATCGTGTTGGAAAAGCATTGAAACTTCCACACGAAAGTGCTTTCCCGATAAGAAACGTTTCCACGAATTATTTTCGTTTCTGTGGGTCTTATTATTAGCATCTTGCAAGGAGGATTTGGAGGTATAGGTAGGTAACCTTAAATAACATATAAATAATCGGTGCTGACACAAGAGCATATCTATGTACTAGAAAATTAATAAAAATAAAGCAAATACATTGGTATGTAGGGTTAGATCTAATAACAGACAGAATACCAGAGGACTTCGATGTTTAACGAGTCAGATAACTCATCATGGGAAAAGCCTAAGCGATATGATTATCAAAGAATATCGCAGTCGGATCGCTTTCCATAAAAAGAAAAAAAAATAGAAGAATCTTGTTTTTTGTATCAAATCTGACAAATTTGTTTCAAATCTAGGGTTATTGTCAACGAATTCAGAAGCCTACTAGTAAAGGGCAGGAAATCTAAAAAGCAGGTAACAATTACTCCTGATGACATCCTTGTAAGGCGAAATACGTCTTGTAAGCTAAATAAATATAATTTTGTTGTTTTTTAATTGTAAGTACATCTATTAGCCTATTTTTTTAAACCAACTACATTTGAAGAAGTTATTGCTATAATTTTGTGTATATTCTGTAACAAAAACCATAAGTGTAAAGTAAAGTGTAAAAGTTTCTGCTCTGGTTCACTCGCAGGTTAATTAATTGTTTTAGTTATCAGTCCTTTGTAAAGCAAACTTCCGGTTAGTTTTAGTGGAAGTAAAGGTCAAGCGGTCGTTTCGAAGAGAGCTTAACCTAAAATATTCTAGCGAGGGTTGAAAAAATTAAATAGCTTTATATGCCTTTGATTGCCAGAAACAAAAAATTGGCTGGCCTACAATCAACGTCTGATGCATCATCATCATAAGTCCTAAGACTGGTTGGACACACCCCTCCGCTCTTTCCTATCCTGAGCTACTTTTTGCTTTTCCCTAAAACTAGAACATCCCACATCCTTAACTACAGTGTAAACTCTTTATAACGTCACTCGATTTAACGACAAACTCCTTAAAACGTCGAAATTGCTTGACTTTGGTTGGTTTACATTGTTTTCTATACAATATTACACTCTATATAGCGTCACGCTCACTCTATTTAACGACAACAATG
>NW_020442429.1:166239-171442 GCF_000699045.2 Agrilus planipennis
TCTATCCCTACACTTGTACTGTCTTTAATGATGTTGATGGCGTCTTCGATGTATAGATTAAAAAGTAGCGGTGACAGTGTGCATCCCTGCCTGACTCCCTTCCTAATATTTACTTCTCTACGTTGCATCCCCAGCTCTATAACTGCCTGTTGCTCTTTATACAAACTAAGTATCACTTTTCTATCTTTGTAATTCATCCCTACATTTTTAAGTATATGTATACTCGCGATTTTTCGTTAAAGATCAATAAGTTATATCTTCTATATATTTAATCTATTCTGACCATCCAAGAGTAAAACTTAAATGAGACAGACGATTCAAAAATCAAAATCAGGTCTGGACTCGTTAATTACCCTTTTGTTTTTTTTTTTACGAAATGAAGAATATAGGATTTAAAATATTCATGAGAGATATTCGATATTTGTGTGTATATCTCAGTGCCCAAGTGAAATAAACTGCTGCGGGAACCGTGTTATCAGATAATAAAATGAGCGTGTGTACAAGTATTTGTGTATGCAGAACATGGAACTACATCGATGCTAAATTTATGAGATCGATATAAAACGATTTTGCGAGTCATAAATCTCATATATCGGAAAACTGTTCGATGCTTTTTGTCTGGCAGGTTTTAAAAGCGGTTCGGGGTCGCGAATAAATATGGTGTGTACCTCTAGCTCCGCTTTGGAAGAAATACAAAAAAAAAAATATTGATATCGTGCTTTAAACGTAATTTTGAGAGGTCAGTTACATTCTCGTTTTTCCCTGTACAGCGACCCGACAAATCGTTTGAAATATTTCAGATAAATTCTTCCGCAGATGTATGAACCTATCACAACGAATAGCTGGAAAAAAATGAGAACGGAAAAACGAGTTACCGAAAAATGTGAATAAATAAAAGAATCGTTTTGTACAAATGTTTCTGTTAGTAGGTAATCAATTGAATAAATTAAATATAAATGCAGTAACAGTTAAGAAATGGAATTTGGGGAAGAAATAGTAAACAAAAAGTCTTAACAGTAATAAGTGTATAAATTAAATTGTAAAACATGTGAAGCCACATATATTGGTCAAACAGGTCGTAATATAGATGTTAGGATCAAGGAACACGTACTTAAAATCATCATCTTAAGACTGGTTGGACACTACATACTTTCCTATATCCTGAACTAATTTTCGCATTTCCCTGAAACTAGAACAACCCACATTCTTAACTATTCCCGAACAGTAATCGAATCTAGGTCTACCTCTACTCCTCTTAACTCCTGTTTCTGCCTCTAATATGTCTCTCACTAGACCTACCAACTTATCTCGCCTATTTTTCATTGACTTTCCATAGAGTCTTCTGTTCTCTTATTATTTCTAATACCTCTTCATTTCTAACCTTCTCTATACACGCTATCCTGATTGTTTGCCTCATTTCGAACGCATCTAACCTTTTCTTTTCTGCCACAGCCACTGTCCACGTTACGCACTTATACAGTGCCATGATCCAAATATACACCCTTAACAATCTTTTTTGAATTTTTAAATTACGGAAATTAACACAGCATAACACCCGCAGAATTTTGATGGTCACCTCTTCCAGGTGACAATTTTTACTTAAAAATATCTCTCAAAATACCTAAAAATCCCTAATACACTCGTCTTTTTAATATTTTAACAAAAACAATGCTACGTAATTTGTTGTTTAGACCCTTCTCCTATAATTTGCTGTGAGCCTTACAATACTCCCCATTCCCATCCTGCTTTATGTAATACCTCAACGGTCCTCATCTGGGTCAACATCACTGAGGCAGGATTCGTGCACTCGCGTACATGTTTAGTTAATTTTCCGATTCCATCTTGTAAATGAGCTATGAAATAGCTTTGCGAAAAACCTTTGCTCTTACATCCCATCAAGTTTCCGAGCACGTTTAAATTATTCAAAAACTTGAAAAACATATTGGTAAAAGAAAAAGCAATCAGCATACAATGTGGAATATACCTGTGAAAACCGAACGAGGGCAATCTTTTGCGCTAGACAGTAAATTTAATCTTCCGAAACCGAATTCGGGGGTGGGGGGGGGGCGACCTGAAATGCAATGTGTGAGTAAGCGGGTGCTGGGATAAGAGAAGTGTGAAACACTTTAGTGGCTCTTTTCACGATGTCGAACATTTTCGCTATTTTCCTCGTCATGGATGAGAAAGTAAGGTGAGAATTATGGGCTGTCCGCTTTGCTCATTCGAGTTTGTACACCATCCACGAAAATCGATTAGCAACAAGTGGAAATTACAATTTCCGCGCCCTTTAAGAACCTTACCGAGGGGTAAAGATGGGAGAGGAAAAATTTGAAGAAGTGACTGATTTTTGATATCTTATTGGAAGTCAGATAAGTCAGGATGGAAGGAACAGTGGTAAAGGTCTAGGTGATGACCCCCACCCCCGGAGTGGGTGGGGATGGGTAGGATCGAACGAGAAAGTCTCCCCCACCACTGTAAAAAATAAAAAGTTCGTGGCGGTCTCACCCCCATAAAAAATTGTGGGGGTTAGATGATGGCCCCCCACCCCTTCGGGGATGGGGATAGGGGGGGTCGAAAGAGGGTGGTCACCTGAGTAAAGTCCCATAAAAAATTTGCGGTGGTCACCCCCATAAAAAGTTGAAAGTTGATTTTTTTGACAATTTTCATACACTATAATTCAAATAAAATTCAATAAAAAAATTATTTTCAAGAGGGTGGAGGTGGGGGATCGAAAGAGGGTGGTCACTTGAACAAAACTCGATAATCTAACCTAACCTAACCTACCCTATTGATAAAGATATTTAAATAATGTTTTATATAACTTTCTCAATATTTTTATGGATTTTTCATTAGTTTTACCTTTGAATATTGTTTAAGAATGACTATATAAATATTTACATGCCTAGAAATGTATAAAAATTGGCATATTTATTTACTTTCAACCCCCATAACTTTTTATGGGGGTGAGATCGCCACGAACTTTTTATGGTACAGTGGTGGGGGAGACCTCCTCTTTCGATCCCCCACCCCCACCACCATAACTTTTTAAAGGGGGTGGGGGCCATCATCTAGACCTTTACCGGAGCAGTAGAGATATAAAACAGAATACCGCAGGTTCGAGTAGCCTTCAACAATAAGTCACTGAACGGTTAATTTAAAACAGTTAGGGATGTGAGATGTTCTAGTTTTAGAAAAATGCGCAAATTAGTTCAGCATAGGAAGGAATGGAGGTGCGTATAATAACGATGATGATTATTCCAAAAACCTACAACTAAGAAGATTTGAAGATTCCTTCCTTCTCATTTTATCTTACAATAATTTTTTGAATCAGTTCAATAATTTTATGGGAAAGGAATCATTGGATTTTACATATTTCTAATCCATAAAATCGAATTTCACCTAAAATTATTAAGTGCAATCGCGATGAATCAATTCATGTGAACAAAAACTTTTGTAACATCTGTTCGATCCAAGGTCAGTCTATGGTTTAAATATACCGCCTTTAAAACAAACCGACACGGCGATTTCCGTCTGTTTGTTGCCGCATTCAAAATTTATGACCGCGAATTTTTGTTTAAAAGTATTTTTTCTCTTCTGTCAGGTAAATGTAATAACATCTATTTATAAAGTTGTTTCGCTCTCTGTTTTTTTCGGTATTTTCCAAGCTACCAACCTATCCACCAGCAGATCATAAAATCGAAATGTTCATAAATCGTTTTAAAAAAACGAAGAGATAACACAACTTTAAGGAAAATGAGGTGTTTTTTACAATCAGTTTTAATTACTTTTGTGCTCGCGATCAGTTATTGTGGAAATTCAGAAAGGTTATTAAAAGTGCATGTATTTAATGAATAATTAGTGAAACATATTTATCGCACTGTCTTTTACTCCCATTTTCACACTTTTAGGAGTTGAATTTTGAAAAGTAGGACATTTTCTCAATATTTTCATTCGTAAGTCTCAAGTAAGAAGTACAGCCAATTTGAATTTGTTAGAATTGTGACCTTGAAGAAATCTGCGCGAAGATAGAAAGAATACACACTAGGCGTGAGCAAGACAGAAATAGTTGGAACGAGCTTGAACGAGCNGTACATGTTTAGTTAATTTTCCGATTCCATCTTGTAAATGAGCTATGAAATAGCTTTGCGAAAAACCTTTGCTCTTACATCCCATCAAGTTTCCGAGTACGTTTAAATTATTCAAAAACTTGAAAAACATATTGGTAAAAGAAAAAGCAATCAGCATACAATGTGGAATATACCTGTGAAAACCGAACGAGGGCAATCTTTTGCGCTAGACAGTAAATTTAATCTTCCGAAACCGAATTCGGGGGTGGGGGGGGGGCGACCTGAAATGCAATGTGTGAGTAAGCGGGTGCTGGGATAAGAGAAGTGTGAAACACTTTAGTGGCTCTTTTCACGATGTCGAACATTTTCGCTATTTTCCTCGTCATGGATGAGAAAGTAAGGTGAGAATTATGGGCTGTCCGCTTTGCTCATTCGAGTTTGTACACCATCCACGAAAATCGATTAGCAACAAGTGGAAATTACAATTTCCGCGCCCTTTAAGAACCTTACCGAGGGGTAAAGATGGGAGAGGAAAAATTTGAAGAAGTGACTGATTTTTGATATCTTATTGGAAGTCAGATAAGTCAGGATGGAAGGAACAGTGGTAAAGGTCTAGGTGATGACCCCCACCCCCGGAGTGGGTGGGGATGGGTAGGATCGAACGAGAAAGTCTCCCCCACCACTGTAAAAAATAAAAAGTTCGTGGCGGTCTCACCCCCATAAAAAATTGTGGGGGTTAGATGATGGCCCCCCACCCCTTCGGGGATGGGGATAGGGGGGGTCGAAAGAGGGTGGTCACCTGAGTAAAGTCCCATAAAAAATTTGCGGTGGTCACCCCCATAAAAAGTTGAAAGTTGATTTTTTTGACAATTTCCATACACTATAATTCAAATAAAATTCAATAAAATAATTATTTTCAAGCGGGTGGAGGAGGGGGATCGAAAGAGGGTGGTCACTTGAACAAAACCCGATAACCTAACCTAACCTAACCTACCCTATTGATAAAGATGTTTAAATAATGTTTTATATAACTTTCTCAATATTTTTATGTATTTTTCTTTAGTTTTACCTTTGAATATTGTTTAAGAATGACTATATAAATATTTACATGCCTAGAAATGTATAAAAATTGGCAT
>NW_020442429.1:172574-174816 GCF_000699045.2 Agrilus planipennis
CCGTACAGTACTAGACGAAAATGTTTAGCAATTTCTTAAAACAAAAATGTATATAAATTAACAATAGAAAACAAAGCAAAAGTTTTATAGGTGTGTAGAGCGTTAAGTTAATTCACTTGTTATTATTTTAGGCTAAATATGCTTTTAAATAAAGCATATTCTTAAATTTTAACGAGGCAGTTTAAATAATTTTGCAAATGGTACTGTACACTTTCTTCTAGTTCTCGCTCGAAATGAGCTCCGCAGACAAATATGATTGAATTTGGAATTATGCTACTGCGCATCCTGATAAAAGGAAAGGGCATATCTCTAACTTCTTGAAACGAACAGTAAGTACGTGTAGTAAGTAAACGTACATATATGCGATGTTCCTTTATTCATATGTGAACTCAACCAAATGTGTGTTTTGTGCGGTAACGTTTCATTGGTTCGCCGCTTTCGTAAGTCACAAGTGGCATCAGACGAACGACGCGAAGCTACGCGAGAATTCGATAAGCCGCGATACTTGTTCAGATTCTCTGAAATCTGTCGCCCCATAGCGTCATCGATCGGCTTAAGATTAGAAGCGTGAAGCTGTTAGAGAAATTGGTCTCTGAACCACTTAATTACCGAAATTAATCCAAATAAATCGCGTTTAAAATTGGGGGATGTAACGGAGTGAAGAAAATTCAGGAAGAGAACAATTCTGAAACTTATCGAATATTTGTTACACACATCTACTTGAACGTTGATTTCACTATGATTATCTAATATATAGAAACTGGTCACGTATGGTGAATGGGACAGGGTTATTACACAGCAGTAATTTATTTCACACAATATTCAACTTGTTTATGTCCACAGGTATAATTCTCGAAATCCTTTTGTTACGCGATCATTTATGTGCCGTTCACGAATGTTTTATTACCTCCATGCAAGCCGCTCTTGTATGCAGCATCTTAAGTAAAAAGGTTGCTGACTATTGCATATAGTCCTCGACACTTACTCAGGTCGGTATACAAAAAAGCCGTCGGTAATCGATATATTGATTTCATTATATGCATGCCTATACATAACAATACATAAGACTGTTCGAGTGAATAATTAGTTACCGTTCGGGAATGATGGAAACAGTTATATTACATAGAAGTAATTTATTTCACAGAATATTCACCTTGTTTATGTTCATGGACGTTTATTTACCTCTCACTGTTTTTGTACGATCGTGTAATTACTTCTGAGCTGACACCAACTATTACCATCAATTAAGTTTCTCCGCATTTGTCCTAATATCTCTAGAAAACTCTCGAAATCCTTTTGTTGCGCGATTATTTATGTGGCGTTCACGAATTTTTTATTACCTCCGGGCAAACGTTCTTGTATGCAGTATCATAATGAAAAAGTTTACCGGCTGTTGATTATAGTCCTCGACACTTACTCAGGTCGGTATACAAAAAAGCCGTCGGTAATCGATATATTGATTTCATTATATGCATGGCTGTACATATCAATACATTTGACAAGTGCCACAAAATCGATTCGAGGGGATAATTAGTTACCGTTCGGAAATGACGAAAACAGTTATATTAGATAGCAGTAATTTATTTCACACAATGTTTACCTTGTTTATGTTCACGGACGTTTATTTACCTCTCACTGTTTTTGTACGATCGTGTAATTACTTCTGAGCTGACACCAACTATTGCCATCAAGTTTCTCCGCAATGGTCCTAATATCTCTAGAAAACTCTCGAAATCCTTTTGTTGCGCGTTCATTTATGTGCCGTTCACGAATTTTTTATTACCTCCAGGTAAACGTTCTTGTATGCAGTATCATAAAGGAAAAGTTTACCGGCTATTGATTATAGTCCTCGACACTTACTCAGGACGGTATACAAGCCGTCGGTAATCGATATATTGATTTCATTATATGCATGGCTGTACATGTCAATACATTTGTCATGTGCCACAAGGTCTATTCCGGAATGACGGAAACAGTTATTTCATATATGTGGCTGTAATAGACGATAAGAAGCATAGAACGAGATGATTAGTAAACATTGGGTCAAAAAATCTATAGAAATCGTAGCACCAGAGATGTTAAGCAGTTAAACTATTAATTATTCTTTTTATCTACGAGGGTGGATTGATAAGTTTCCGGCCTAACCAAGAGATGACGCCACTAGGCCTACCTTGAGGTGACATTCTATAGTACCATCCTTGGATAGCTTGTAGCTATAGTTTCAGCCCGATCTCCTTGCTAG
>NW_020442429.1:175225-177818 GCF_000699045.2 Agrilus planipennis
CGTGCTGTCAAACCTACACTAGCAAGGAGATCGGGCTGAAACTATAGCTACAAGCTATCCAAGGATGGTACTATAGAATGTCACCTCAAGGTAGGCCTAGTGGCGTCATCTCTTGGTTAGGCCGGAAACTTATCAATCCACCCTCCTATAATGCATCGAGCCATAGTCGACATTATACGAGTATTTAAGCGACTGTAGTAAATCAAAGCTGTCAAGTTTTGAACATTGCGGAAGGCATTTTTCTTTTCGTGTGACTAAATGAGCCACAAGCTTCTTGAAGCCGTTAATGTCACGACGACAATAAACCTTTCAGATTTCCATAATCTCCGGGTAAAATGAACCCCACGCCGCAAACTTCGAAAAAAACACATCTACACACATGTATGTTCATGTAAACAGAAACGGATGACGGCAATTTTCGAAGATCGGATTTAGGGATGAAAAATTTCGTTGTTTGTACATACTTTTAGATGTTTTTGGCGGTTCATGTAGGAAATAGATGGCACGCTACATTTTTAATAAACTCCAGATTTGTGAGGTCAAGGGAATTGCCTGCGGTGGCAATGAAAGAAATTTGTCGTAAAAAGAAGTTGTTTATGGAACTATTTTTAGTTCGAAGCTCATTCGCTAAGTGCAACCAACGAGAGGTCACAATGGTTTTAAAGAATGTCATGATGCAATTTTAAAAACTTCAGCTATAAAAGAAAGCTATTAGTAAATGCAGTCGCGTATATGCAAATAATGTACGGCATCTCTCGAAACGTATTTTCACTCACAATCAGAATTTGATTTCTTTTATGACAAAAAAACAGCAGCTTTTTGGAGGATTGTAAAGGCATTCCTATCTACTGAAATACTTCGTATGAAAAACGCATTTGGCTTACAGAAACAACAAAGATCCCACATTCTCATAAATAAATAGCAGCTGGACAAATCTATCAGGTTTTTCGGTCATTAAAGAAATATTAGAAGACTAATCTTTATTAAATTATCAAAAGATGATATAAGACAGACGCCGAATATGTTCGCTCAACAAACGTCAGGTCCATCTGTGACATCATAATAGTCAGTTAACCTTCTGCTTTTATTCCAATTTAAACAGTTTAAAAGTTTCTATTTATGCAATTGTTCTTAGGTAAGCTTTATGAAAATTAGCATAATCGTTGCCAAGGTTATCAAAGTTTTTGACTCCCTAGGCCATAAGTCCTGATTCAGCTTTTAATATAGATATTTCTAACTAGTCCTTCATGTTTTGAAAGATGTACCAACCTATTTCTTAATGACTTCCATAACGTCTTTTGTTCTACCCTTTGTAATACTTCCTCATTTCTAACCTTCTCTTTTTAAATACACTAAAGGATAAAGTCTCTAATCTTAATATTTGTCTATTAGATAGGTAATGAATGATCATAACTGTGATAATTTATCTTTATAGGTACTTCTTAAACACAGAAAAATGCTAGGAATAATACACACCGCATACATATTATATTTGTATCTCATGGAGAGCGTTTACTAAAGCATGATAAAAGAATCGGACGGATAAGGGATAATGAGCAAGCAAAGTCTTCAGTTGGCTCTTTCACGCTTTCGTATAATATGTCTGGTCACAAATGTTTCGGAAAATGAGTGTTTCAGACTATTGATGTTTATGTATTACGAGATAGAAAAAATTGCCTATGTAGTCATCTTTTTAGATCTTAAAGAAGCTTTCGATACGGTTAATCACGGTATCCTTCTAGAAAAGCTAGATAAACTCGGAATTTGTGGTGTTGCCCTAAAATTAATATCAAGTTACTTGATTGGCTGGTCGCAAGTGGTCAGAATAGGTGCAACTACGAGCGAGAACAGAAGCATCAGTACGGGAGTGTCTCGAGGTACCATACTGGGGCCATTGCTCTTCTTGGTATACGTTAATAACATTTTCAAAATTTCTGGCGAATGCTACATCATCTCCTGCGCTGACGACACCATCTTGTTACACACCAGTAAAGTGTCAAAAAAAGTAAAATGAGATCGAGAAGGTGCCGTTTATTTTCGTATAATTCTTACAAAGTATATTTAGTAGCAATGCTGAAAGAGAAGCATGGATAGAGGCTAGAAATTTAGAACAGTTGCGTCAAAATTCCTAGCCAGAATCTTGCATAAAAGGGTAGAAAAACGAGCGGAAGAAGTATTAGGGGAAGGTCAATTTGAGTCTGGAAGAAATAGGCGAGATATATTAGTATTGAGAAGCACAAACGGGAGTTAAGAGGGGTAAAGGCATCTAATCAGTCTTAGGACTTACAACCCTATGTTGATCACCTGTTACTGTTACCGAATTGTTATATACAAGCATGTACTGTTCATTTCAAGAAGTTGAAGATATGCCCTTTCCCTTAATTAGGATGCGCCGTAGCATAATTCCAAATTCAATCATATTTGCCTGCGAAGCTCATTTCTCCACCGATCATCGAGCGAGAACTAGACAAAAGTGTACAGTACCATTTGCAAAATTATCTAAACTGCCTCGTTAAAATTTAAGAATATGCTTTATTTAAAAGCATATTTAGCCAAAAATAATAACAAGTCTTAGGACTGACGACCTTATGAT
>NW_020442429.1:186350-217951 GCF_000699045.2 Agrilus planipennis
AATTAATTGGAATTTTTCACACACAAGCCTTGCTATATGAGCTCTCAAAGCATATAAAAATTATACGGCTTAAATGTGAAGTTGGGTGCAAAAGAATACAATTAAATCCTCTGTCGGGAAAAAACGAAATGGCTTTCCGAAGTACAAATGGAGGTACGTGTCCAACCAGTCTTAGGATTGACAACCTTATGATGGTGATGTATATCATCTTATCTTTTTCCTTCTTATTGATTTTAATTGAGCAGATCCCAAAAACTCTAATAACAGAATTTATGTATAAATTCTGTCTGCAATTGTGTTGTGCCCATTAATCGTGTATTCTGTAATTTTGTTTTCAGAACGCGTAACCACTCATAATTCGTATGGAACACGAAATTGTCGATAACATTTTGATCATTTGATTGCACATTACGTTCAAATTAGTTGGCAAATTACTGTCGACTTCAATTTGTATTTTGAAATGAACATATTGCTTATGTAATGCAACATTATAATTAAATGATTTAAGTACACTCGACATCAATTTAATTGTATTACGATTACTCAATATCTAAACAGCGATTCACAATTAATTAAAGGTAAATGTTGGTAACACAATAAACCAAATCTGTGAAAAAAAGTATTTGGAAGGGCCCTTTGCCGTCCAATATTACAACCATTAACGTTTTCTGCGTTTATTACTATAGAAAGAGTGCGGGACGACCGTCTTAAGAATGCATGAGTACGTAAGGGCAGTGATGTCTTTTTTACATACATTACATGCCAATTTTAGGCAGCAGATCAAGATAGGTTAAAAATGATGTACTATATACTAGGTTAAGCCGCGGCTTCACTTGGGTTGATGTCTTAGATACGTGTCTAAAATCATCGACGGCCACATAAAACTAATACTTTCTATCCAACGGGAACAGTAACAGTAACACATTTTTTCTGAATAAGAGGTACCCTATGTCTTTTCCTGTACCCCTAAATTGGCGGATTTGCCATAAGGCCCAGTAGGCCCCGGCCTAGAGCGGCTAGATATTAAGGGCGGCAAATCATGTCAAAAAAATCACTAATGATAACAATTCATGAATTATGTATATATTCTATAATGATGGGTGCTGAGAAAGGGGCGGCACATGGCCTGGGGCCTAGAGCGGCTAGGACTGCAAATCTGCCATTGACCATGTATGTATAAAATAGAAAATACCACAAATGGCGCGGCAAACGCCATCTGCACTACGATGCCACGTTTTAGGATTACGTATGCTCCAACAAGGTCCATTTAAATATATGGATATCCACTTGCTGAAACGAATCCCGGCGTAGCTAACCTCAACGTGATAGGCACGTTACCATAATCNCTTTGTTTTCCATTGTTAATGTATATACATTTTTGTTTTAAGAAATTGCTAAACATTTTCGTCTAGTACTGTACATTTCTAGCCGATCTTCTAAGACCGCCCATCGAGATCTCTGCTCGTTCAAGCTTGTTTCAACTATTTCTGTCTTGCTCACGACTAGTGTGTATTCTTCTTTCTATCTTCGCGCAGATTTCTTCAAGGTCACAAGTCAAACAAATTGAAATGGACTGTACCCTGTTCGTTTGTTCAGTAAAATTCTAAATATGCCTGTTATACTCTTCTTAATTTTCAGGGTAACTAATTATTTTGTCGATTCTGTTTACAATTACAATTTAGATCGCGGAACTTTCTTTCTGAGACCTGTCTCTGCCATTTTTACTCCACAAATGTCGTCTTCATTTCCTGTCTAATTCTCGAACAAGGTCTTGTTCATCCGTATCGTCGTCCCAATTGTCAGTAAAAGTTGCAAATAAGATAATAAACTTTTCTTGTTATTTCGAATAACAAAAGAGTGTAAACGTCGAGCCTGTCGAATTCGATTTCCCGCAGGAACAGAAGGGACTTTGGCAACTTATCGTGATCCTGTCGTCGTTCGGTATCTGATTACGCCATAAAACTTCTGTTTCAGAGCCAACACGACGCGCTACGTTAACGATGACACAAGATATCGCACTGTTGATAGTGTCATCAAATCAAATTGTACTGCCTGTTGATAGAAAGGTGCAACAAACCCATTGAAAAAATCGACCAAAATCATATAGTAGGTATAATATATAGTTATTCCAAATTAATTTCGTGGATTTTAAGTCAATTACGTCGTGATATCATTTATATTAATGAACTGGATCCGTATAACGATTTGTGAAAAAATAAGGTTGCTACTCTAGGTGAATAATTGAGCTGCATCCAATGCAGCTAATTGTAAGTATAAGTCCCGCCTCTTTTAATAATAAAATGGTGTACATTCAATTTTTGGTCTTCGGGTAAATTTGTGAAAAATAAAGAATTTCCCTTATGCCTATTATCATGATGATCATACCTGTTTGGATCAAAACTAATGGTACGACGATCAATAGGTACTCGCTATAAGATAATTAAGTGTAAAAGAGAAATCTACTTAGTGAACTAATATTTTCTCAATCATGGAACCTACAACTATTTATAAAGAGTGTTTGAATTTATTAGCTGATTCATTAATTTTCGTGTGAAAGCTATTCGCGTGATGACAGCGAGCAGGGTTGAAGGTAAGTTCAGAAACATGAAAGTTATCACCTTTCCTTTGTGGGCGCGGACTTCCATTAATGTCAGTTTCTATAAGATGAACGTGCAAGTAGAATTCCGTTCGACAATCTCTCTCTCTCTCTCTCTTAAAAACACCTGTTGGGTTTTCACCTTGATCCCGACCCTTGTGGCGAACCTCATTTTGTCTTCTCCTGGAAATCGATTTACTAAGTGCGCCCCTCCTTTCTTTCGAACAAATCGAATAACTTTTTACAACTTTCTCCTCTAACAAGACACTCTCTCGCATGAAGCTATTGAGCCGTAAACTGGAGAAAGTTTCGTGACAACGAAAATACGATTTTGTCCTTCACGCGAAAGGATAAAAGGGTTAACTCTAGATATTTTATTGACGTATTCCGAACGTGCTTGACAGATCGAGAGATACACAAAAAAATTGTTTTAGAATTTTACCTGATAGATGCGGTCAAGGATTGTCTTTCGTCCTTAAATACCCGAGATAAAAATGTTCAGTCTCTCAGAGTCTCTAAAAACGAGACTCGAGTCTCCGTCTCTCATCGAGTCTCTCTGGTGTCGCTAAGAGAGACTGCCGAGAGAGTGTCTGAACGAGAGATTCGAATCTCTCAATAAGTGGTGTCTCGATAGACAAAAGATAAAAGCTGAACATATTTCAGAAATCCCAGTTTTTCTACGAGAGACTCGAGTCTCTCAATTTTTCAGTTTGATTCATTCCGTCTCTCTGTGAGAGACTCGAATCTCTGAATTAACAATTTTATCGTTCGAGTCTCTCATACAGAGACTGTGAGAGATCCATAAAAACACCTATGAAATAACTGAGAGACTGTGAGAGACGCTCTCAGAGACGCTGAAAAAATCTGAGAGACTGGATAGAGACTGAAAATTTTTGTCTAGGGTAGGAGTACCGATTGGTAGTTTAGCCGCCATTTCGTAAACAGTCAGTTACTTTAAGAGTAAAAATGTTTGTATGTTTTATGATTACTAAAAGAGATGGAACTGCATTGCATACAGCTCAACAAGCCACCTGAGTTCGTTCCTTTAAACTAGCCGTTCATAGGAGTACTGCTTTATAAAGATGACATCTTGATCTTCATGTACAAAATATTAGTTACGCTTTTTTTTGTTTTTCCTCAAGTCTAAGTGAAGATTGTCATTCAAACGAAGTGGCCAAATAACTCAACCTATTCCTACCCCAACGGAGGCTAAACGGATTCGCAGCGTCCTTCCTTTTGCAACCCATGGAATACTGCCAAGTTTCTTTTATAGTTTCATTAGACAACTCTGTCCAAATTTATTCAACTGTCGGGGCCTACGAGTGACGTAATATTAAATGGTAAACATGCACTAAACTGCACATTTAAAATAGGTATTTCAATGTAAACAAATTTCTATGATTATTTTATGGCAAAACAAAATGCATGTTTGGATGTTCTTTCTACATTTCATTTTGCTTATCAGAATAAATCCCAGGTTCTTAGATTAGGTTCTGCATCGAAATTCCATTCTAGTTGATAGTTAAATTTCACACATTTTACAGTACAGTTAATACTCAACTTCAATTTCAACAAGTTTATCCTTAAATCTCCTCGACAGGTGATTACTAAGCTGTTTCTTTTTTCGATAAAACAATTGGCAAACGTACTAAAACTCCTTTCCACAAAGTGCCAAGATAAAAAAGTTATCAAAACTTTCAGACGATAGTCCCTTATGCAGGATAAGTAAAGATCTGTCTATCTAAAGACAAAAGTGCTTTTACCCTTATGAACTGTTCCTTAAGTTACTGGTCAGTGCTTATTGTTATTAGTTTTCTTGTAATACGACATCCTTTTGTTAATAGTAATCACCGTAGAAATTCATAATAATCCATTGCGTTATTTCCATGGTCAAAACATCACCAACAGACTAATTTCAAAGGTATTGGTACATAGTTGCTATCTTTGTTATGTGATATATTTATAAAAAAGGAGGTAGGGCACTTTCTTAGACATGAAGGGCTCATTAGAGACATATTAGAAGCAGAAATAGGAGTTAAGAGGAGTAGAGGTAGACCTACATTAGATTACTATTCACAAATAGTTAAGGATTTAATTCAGAAATTGAATTTTCAGTATAATATTTCATATTAAACCAACTCACTTCTAAAAAGATGTCTAAATTGTATGTATGTTTAATCAGTGGTGTTGTGCTAATTTTTTTTTTACCGGAACGCGTATATATAATTATATAGACAGGGTCGATCCTGAGTAGGCGCCCGCTCTGTGCGGTCTCATGTCCCAAATTTGACGACGACGACGGGGGGATTTCCCCCAATTTTCGCCCGTCGCCAGGATCGGCCCTAACAAATACGCATACCGGCTTGAGTTCCGGTTCAGCAGAAAAAAAAAACGTTCCGGACTCCGGTTCACGGTTCGGAAAAACAAGCCGGTTCGTTCCGGTTTATGTTCCGGTTCGAGTTCGGTTCAAACCCTTGTTTATAATAATACATATAAAAATTCGTCAAAAATTAGAAAAAAAAATCAGCAATTCTTTTTAATTTTTTTTTCAATACGTCAGCCAATTCTCGTTATCAGAAATCATCTTTAGTTCCGGAACGCGTTCCTGTCCAAAAAGGAAGTATCGGAACGATGTTCCGGAGTGTTCCGGCTCGACACACCACTGTGTTTAATAATATATAAGGAAAAATGGAGGCGCGTGTCCAACCAGTCTTAAGACTGACGATGTTATGATGATGATGATGATTATGAATAGCTAAAATTTCGATCACAATCTGCTTAAATAAAATCTATTTTCCTGGACCTCAATTTACATCTCATGCACTTTTTGTTTCCCTGGCGTTTTTTCGTTTCCCTTTGCAGTTCGGAGTACAACCTTGAGGGATCGATATAGATCACTTTGAGAATCTGTGATTTAAAATATATCATCGGTTTATGGTTTATTTTAAACTTAAAATATTCCTTTTCGTTTCTGAAATACATGAAGACTTCGGGGTTAATTTGTTTGAATGCTTTTAGCTTCACTTGTTGAGCTTTTTATCATTTTTTCTTCTAATTAATCTGGAAATAAGCTTCAGTTCTACTGCAGACATGATGTTGGAATGAGAAATTTTTCTCCTAAAAGAAGGAATTAAACTAGGGAGAAAAGAAGGACGGTCCACATTCTTTTGTTTATTAAAACATTAGTTGTAAAAAGGCCTTTTTAGCGGCTTCCACTCTCGCACACACAAGATAAATTGTAGTAATCTCGTTTCGCTTTAAATTATCGCGATTAAATTGAATAAAGCCCTCTGGAACCGTAAGTACCGGCGAAATGACTTCTTTATGACAAATCCGAAGATTAGAGACATAATGAATTGTTATCCGGGATAGCAAAATTTTTTAAAATACGTATTTGCATTTAAATTCGCAATCCATTTATGTTTTTTCTCGATTTAATTACTAAAATTGAATTGCACCGGGAGTCAAATGAAAATTAGTCCAAATACATTTTATACGGTGTTGTGGTTTAGTTTTTGTTCCTTATGCTAGGAAAATTATTAAATAATCCTTCCCAAGACTAATACTAAGACCGAATGTGCAATACCAAGACCAAATACGCAAGATTAAACGAAAAATTATTACTCCTACTTGTGTAGTGTGAGTGTGTGTGTGTGTGGGGGGGGGCGATCTCTTCGTCTGTGTTCACAATTTTCTAGGATATGTTTTAGTGTTTCCTCTTCTTTCTAACACATTCTGCAGTCTTTCCTTTTCTTGCAACCAATAAATATTAACTTTAGTATCTGATACTAACCTGTGTCTTGCATACATCCCCAGTTCGTTTATGTTCCCCTTTCAAGTATTCCGATTTATCGATTGAGTTTATTTCTTTATATTCCTTCGCGTATTTCTATGAATTTAGTTTTTCCTCTAGTTTTTGCCTGTCTTGTCTTTTTCAATTTTCTCTGCTTCTGCCAATATGTCGCTGTTATTCTCCATAAGTTGATTATAGTAGTCAGGTGTCCATTTCTTTTCTAGAAAGTAATTAATCCTCTCTATCTTTCACTTTTCTGCTATTGGCCCTTTTCTTTTTCCTGTATTTAATTTCATCTTGACATTTACTTTTAAGCATTCTTTAAGGAGATCATTTCCCCTTATTCTAATTTTTTCCTCATATGTTATTGCCCTTTTTCTTATCTTACTTGCCATCTTTTCTTCTGGGTTGTTCTAGCTTTGGGGAAATGTGAAGATTAGCTCAGGATAGGAAGGATTGGTAGTGCGTGTTCAACCAGTCTTAAGACTGATGACCTTACGATGATAATGTAAGTCATTTTCTATTTTTCCTTCTTTTTGATTTTAATTGAGCAGATCCCAAAAACTCTAATAACAGAATTTATGTATAAATTCTGTCTGCAATTGTGTTGTGCCCATTAATCGTGTATTGTGTAATTTTGTTTTCAGAACGCGTAACCACTCATAATTCGTATGGAACACGAAATTGTCGATAACATTTTGATCATTTGATTGCACATTACGTTCAAATTAGTTGGCAAATTACTGTCGACTTCAATTTGTATTTTGAAATGAACATATTGCTTATGTAATGCAACATTATAATTAAATGATTTAAGTACACTCGACATCAATTTAATTGTATTACGATTACTCAATATCTAAACAGCGATTCACAATTAATTAAAGGTAAATGTTGGTAACACAATAAACCAAATCTGTGAAAAAAAGTATTTGGAAGGGCCCTTTGCCGTCCAATATTACAACCATTAACGTTTTCTGCGTTTATTACTATAGAAAGAGTGCGGGACGACCGTCTTAAGAATGCATGAGTACGTAAGGGCAGTGATGTCTTTTTTACATACATTACATGCCAATTTTAGGCAGCAGATCAAGATAGGTTAAAAATGATGTACTATATACTAGGTTAAGCCGCGGCTTCACTTGGGTTGATGTCTTGGATACGTGTCTAAAATCATCGACGGCCACATAAAACAATTTTTTTTGTATCCCTCAGAGTCGTGTCAACTTTAATAAAAAAAAGTGACTTCAATGCTCGCGAACGGTTAATTTAGAAATTCGAAAAAGGTTGTTAAAGGTGTATGTTTGGAGCGTGGCGCTGTACGGGTGCTAAACATGGACGGTGGGCGCCACGGAAAAGAAAGACTTTGGAATGATGAGAATAACGTGGATAGAAAAGGTTAGAGATAAAGAGGTATTAGAATAAATAGGAGAAGAAAGGATTTTATGAAAGTCAATAGGAAATAGGCGAGATAGGTTGGTAGGACACCTTCTCAGGCATGAAGGTGTACTCAGAGACATATTAGAGGCAGAAACAGGAGTTAGGAAGGGTAGAGGTAGACCTAGATTAGATGTGGGTTGTTCTAGATTTAGGGAAATGCGAAGTTTAGCTCAGGATAGGAAAGAGTGGTGGTACGTGTCCAACCAGTCTTCAGTCCTAAGACCTTATGATGATGATGAAAAGGTACCCTACGTCCTCTGTGCCCCTAACAAAATGTGTGTATAAAATATCATGATAGGTTTTACCCGCCGCTTCGCTCGTGTTGATGTCCTAAATACGCGTCAAGGATCATCGATGACCATACAAAACTAATTTTTCTATCCCTCGGAAATAGTATTTCTTTTTACTGGATAAAAGGTACCCTACGTCCTATACTGTACCCCTGTCAATGTGTATACAAAATTTCAAGGTATGTTCTACCTATAGCTTCGATCGCGTTGATGTCCTAAATAAGTGTTAAAGATCATCGATAACCACATAAAACTAATACTTTCTATCCAACGGGAACAGTAACACATTTTTTGTCCTTTCCTGTACCCCTAACCATGTATGTACAAAATAGAAAATACCACAAATGGCACCTGTATACGATGCCACATTACGTATGCTCCAACAAGGTCCATTTAAATATATGCATATATCCACTTGCTGAAACGAATCCCGGCGCAACCAACCTCAACGTGATAGGCACGTTACCATAATTGAATAAAATAATTCCAAGTGGTCCGTATTCTGTCAAAACTGTGGTAGTACGTGGCATCGTACGGCAGATGGCGTTTGCCGCGCCATTTGTGGTATTTTCTAAAACGCGCTGTTAAGACAGTAGGTAAAAGTTGGTCTGAGTTCTGTCGGAGCTGTCTGCGGCGCGCTGATGAGATCCAAAAAGATCGAAATCGCGATCCGCGTCTGGCAGTTTCGATTGAATACGGACCACTTCGAATTATTTTTATTTATGTACAAAATGTTAAATGTTAATACCTAAAATGTGAAATGATAGCGAACAAACAGATAAACAAATTCCCATTTATAATATTGGTTAGGATATAAGTAACCCAGAAAATTTAATTTCACATTAATTTGAAAATGTCGTAAAACGGCAGCACCTTGAGCTCTTTCAATGTGAATGATTTATGTGAAGTATCAGATCATCAATTAACTGTGAGGATGTCATGTTGTACATTCCATATTTCTGTTAAAATATTTCTGAATTTTCACGGATTTCGCCAGTTTACACTGAATGTGCCTTTAGATGACTGCCTACTAATGATAAAATTATCTGAATAAACCTGTTTAAAATTCCATCCGGTAGCGGTATATTCAGTTTAATTAAAATCTAGGTATTCGTATTTATTGGATGTTTTTAAATCGTGGTTATTTAGTGGGGCGTCATATAACTCCGGATTATTTTCCTGTATGTAATATCTTTCAAATTACTCAATTTCTAATGAAAATATTCAAATTTTAATTTACGTTCAAACAAATATTTATACTTGCTTTTATTGTCAATCGACGTAAAGCGAAATTTTATTGATTACATCCAATACGCGTTCAAAACTTTGTGTTTGTTGTACGTAATCAACAATAATAATTGACTATGTTTTTGTACTCGTGCCTATTCATTTTGATATGCTTGTATTANGCCTTTAAGAATATTCCAGAGAATGAGACTTGAACCTCCTCAAGTAGAAGGTGTTGCAAGAAAGATGCAGGTAGTGTATTCAAGTTTCTTTTTATAACGAAATTAACAATGTTTTTACAAAAGAAATAACAATTGCAATACTTAATGAAAGAGAAGTTAAAACCAGAATATCCTATTTCAGGAAAAAAACCTAAAACCGACTTCAAGACTAGAAAATAATATTTTAATTACTTCAAAGCAAAGTGCATTAGAGAACAACCAACAAAATGATTGATACTTATATACACTTAAATATCATTATCATCATAAGGTCGTCAGTCGTAAGACTGATTGGACACGCACCACCACTCTTTTTTATCCTGAGCTAATCTTCGCATTTCCCTAAAACTAGAACAACCCACATCCTTAACTATTTGCAAACAGTAATCTAATCTAGGTCTACCTCTACCCCTTCTAACTCCCGTTTCTGCCTCTAATATGTCTCTGACTAGACCTTTATTCGTGACTTCCATAGAGTCTTCTGTTCTCTTTCCTAATACCTCTTTATTTCTAACCTTCTCTATCCACGGTATCCTTATCATTACTTACCTAAAATTGGCCACTTCTTCTAATTTTTCGTCTCCTATCTTTATATTCGCTCTTTCCCTACTTTTTCTTCGCTTGCATACCAGTATTTTTGTTTTATTTTTATTTATTTTCGTACAATATTGTTTTGTCAATACCGCATCCATTTTATTTGAAGCTATCTCTAACTTCTTTCAATATATAATCAGTTATTTTTTATTAGTCGGTGCCAGCTAAGAGGGGCAGTTTAATCCTGCCTTTACAACAAACTTTTCATTCGATTTCTTTTATCTAATCTCTAGTTTGGCATTCATATATTTATTGATTAATCAAGTAAGATTATTTTTGCTTGAAGGCGGTTTTTGTTTTTTTTTTTTCTAGAAATTAACTTTATTGTTACTTTGTCTTCCCTTAATAGTGGCAATCTAAAAGGAAAGTTGAATGGTTGTCTATTTTTAGACCGAAAATCGTTCTATTTTTTCTGAAAAGATTGAGCCTCAGCGACCACGCAACCGGTCATCTGCATAAAAAATTGAACATGCTAAAGTCTTTTCAATCTGTACATTTGAATGACGAATAGAAAGAAGCAACGACCCCTTGAAAATTCCATTTCATGTGAAAGCTTCGATTTTTCGTACAATCGAACAAACAATTCAAATATTCGGATGCCGACTTGTTGGCGTCTTTCCCCAAAATGTAAAATCCTTCACGTTTCGTATCGAACAGAATCAACTTTTGTTAAAATGTCCCAATCACATTTTTATTTTTCTTTAATTTTCCAGAGTGCATAAAGTTGACATCTTTAAAGGAAAGTCAATAGTCTTCAGCAAAAAAAGAATTACTTAAGATAAATTATATCTAGGGGTCTCCATCAGGAACGAAATTTTTATATCGTTTCTTTAAGTATATCTCTCAATAATAAATCGTTTTCTCGTCTCAGATTGCTTCTGTACCCTGAAAAGGAATAAAACATGCTTGACGAAAAAGCTTTTGTAACTATGTTTGAGATTTGCGTGAGATGCGATAAAATGCATTTCTAATTTCTGTCACTATTTCGTGCATTAGACACAAACGATTTTCTCCACTTCGCAACAGAAATTTTAGGAAAAGAGGAGGGCGGAGGGGGGTGGAACGTATGTACTTGCACCAACCTACCACTCACTGCATTTCCTCCCTCAATTCTTTGAAACGCCATAAAGCCCCAGCAAGTTGTGCAAGCGTTTTTGAACTACAACATCAAAAAAGCTTTCATCAAGAAAGCTTTGAAATCAAAGTATCACATACTGGAACGCAGTAGGCTCCGACTCGGAGTTCGCTTTACTTCTTTAGGTAATAGTCTTCGGAAAGCGTTTTCTTGTTAATTGAGTTCCTGGGTGGTGGTGGTGGTGGTGGTCTTTCTTTTTCCGAAATTATGAACAATGAAGTCTTATGTATCTTTCCCTTTTTCCCCTTCGTTTTTCCCTGTCTTCCTCTAGTAAACGTCCGCGCTCTTGCGCGCGTTCAAATTAAAGCCAATGAACTAGCCCTTCCGGAACAATTGTCTCTTTTGTCGCTACCAATTAGGCGGAATTTTTGATAAAGTTTTCACAAAGCCGATGAAAAATTATCGGCTCGTTCGCTAGCGGTTTATTCAGCCGGACTGCAAAAAAGTGCCCTCCAAAGGGGGCTGGCAGGCTCACGATGAAAAATTACTTTCGTTTTATACCAGAGTCGAACAGGAAATTCATCTATAAATAATGGAACGGCCACCATGGTCGTCAAAAGTTCGTTGTAAAATATTTTTGAGGAGTTTTTTGAAAAGAAATTTACTCAAAAAAAAGAGCATTCTAGGGACACAATGGCTTTAGAGATTCATAAAAGATTAGATTTACGAATGCAGTATCTGTATGTACTTATTAGAAAGAAAGGTAGAGATAGCCTTAAATAGAATGAAAGCGGTATTGACTAAAGATTCTGGAATAAAAGTAAGAGTTTTATATAGATTAGAGATGATTGTTAAAAATGTATAATACATATTTGGAGCACGGCTCTGTAGGAGTGCGAAACGAACGTAGATAGTGGGCGCGGCGGAAATGAAATAAAGTCAAAATACGATATCAATATCGAAATTAATTCAGTGCTTTTTGAAAAAATTAACCAAAATATATACTTATACAGTATAAGTTGAAAAATCAAGTTAATTTTTAGAAGAAATACGAAAACTTACTTCAAGAATGTACCTACATGTGCAAACTTAAATTAAAAATTAGAAAATAATATTTTAATTACTTCAAAGCAAAGTGCATTAGAGAACAACCAACAAAATGATTGATACTTATATACACTTAAATATCATTATCATCATAAGGTCGTCAGTCGTAAGACTGATTGGACACGCACCACCACTCTTTTTTATCCTGAGCTAATCTTCGCATTTCCCTAAAACTAGAACAACCCACATCCTTAACTATTTGCAAACAGTAATCTAATCTAGGTCTACCTCTACCCCTTCTAACTCCCGTTTCTGCCTCTAATATGTCTCTGACTAGACCTTTATTCGTGACTTCCATAGAGTCTTCTGTTCTCTTTCCTAATACCTCTTTATTTCTAACCTTCTCTATCCACGGTATCCTTATCATTACTTACCTAAAATTGGCCACTTCTTCTAATTTTTCGTCTCCTATCTTTATATTCGCTCTTTCCCTACTTTTTCTTCGCTTGCATACCAGTATTTTTGTTTTATTTTTATTTATTTTCGTACAATATTGTTTTGTCAATACCGCATCCATTTTATTTGAAGCTATCTCTAACTTCTTTCAATATATAATCAGTTATTTTTTATTAGTCGGTGCCAGCTAAGAGGGGCAGTTTAATCCTGCCTTTACAACAAACTTTTCATTCGATTTCTTTTATCTAATCTCTAGTTTGGCATTCATATATTTATTGATTAATCAAGTAAGATTATTTTTGCTTGAAGGCGGTTTTTGTTTTTTTTTTTTCTAGAAATTAACTTTATTGTTACTTTGTCTTCCCTTAATAGTGGCAATCTAAAAGGAAAGTTGAATGGTTGTCTATTTTTAGACCGAAAATCGTTCTATTTTTTCTGAAAAGATTGAGCCTCAGCGACCACGCAACCGGTCATCTGCATAAAAAATTGAACATGCTAAAGTCTTTTCAATCTGTACATTTGAATGACGAATAGAAAGAAGCAACGACCCCTTGAAAATTCCATTTCATGTGAAAGCTTCGATTTTTCGTACAATCGAACAAACAATTCAAATATTCGGATGCCGACTTGTTGGCGTCTTTCCCCAAAATGTAAAATCCTTCACGTTTCGTATCGAACAGAATCAACTTTTGTTAAAATGTCCCAATCACATTTTTATTTTTCTTTAATTTTCCAGAGTGCATAAAGTTGACATCTTTAAAGGAAAGTCAATAGTCTTCAGCAAAAAAAGAATTACTTAAGATAAATTATATCTAGGGGTCTCCATCAGGAACGAAATTTTTATATCGTTTCTTTAAGTATATCTCTCAATAATAAATCGTTTTCTCGTCTCAGATTGCTTCTGTACCCTGAAAAGGAATAAAACATGCTTGACGAAAAAGCTTTTAGTTTTATTTGAATAACGTCGGACAGTCCATTTCTTTTCTATTTTGCTTTTTAATTTCGTCTTTTTCGTTTGCTTTCATTGGCTGCATTGAATTTTACATTGTGTTTATTTTAAAAGTAGATGCTTAGCGTAGACTGGCTGGATCCGGCTCGAAGGACCATAAAATGTTGTGGTTTAAGGTGTTGAAACGCAGCTTCTAATCTCTTGATAACTTAAAGACTAGCGATGTATAACACTCTTCGCGAAACCTAATTTGGCAATAAGTCAATTTCTTTTGTTGAGTTGATAATAAACTGCGATTTGTATTTTTTGTATATAACTTTAATTTTTAATTTATATGTACAATGCTAGCTAAAATAGAAAGACTACTAACTGAAAACTATTTCCGTAAGCATGAAGATACTTAGAGCAAGTAGACTGCAGCGGGTACAGGGGTAGTGACAGGGGATTGAACAACAAAAATACATGCAATAATATTGTGTAATTAACAAGTTTTTGGGGGTCCATCGTATACAAACATAGACATACAGACTGATGATAATAATAATGCTGTTTTGATACATTTCCAAGAAGTGGTTACTCGAATTTTGCTTAGCAACATAGACCAAACAAAACAACATATAAAGGAAGGGTTAATATTTCAATAGAGTCGTCATAAGACAAGAATTTTTTTATATAATATGTGGTAGCATCGTTTTACATGTGATGGACACTACATGTTCAGGACGAATAGTATCAAACCAACTTAACCTAACAAATTGGCCAGTTGTTCACGTCATTCTAAAAACATTGTTACCGAAATACGTTTTTGTTTTTTTTTTGTGCACAATAAAGCTTTTTGTAACATATTTACAATCAAGACGAACAAAGATAACGGTTAAATAGATGTCAATATCTGTTTCATGTGTATGAATTTACAGCTGTAATCACTTCGATTTTCTTACGAACATTACGGTAGATTACAAACACTCGAGGGTAAGAAAAGAGGATAAGGATTCACTTTCGAATTCACCGTTACCCCAGGAAGGGATCTGTTTCTATAAACCTGAGGCTTTATTAATTTTGTATTTTAATGCCAGCAGAACTACGTCGACGTACATTTTATACGTCAATAAAAGACCCTGTTCGTCTGACAAAATAGGATTAGAATATTCAATTCGCTTTTAATGTTGTTCATCTTCTCCGTTTACATTGATAGAGACGGGTCAGAACAGCCCCTAAACTTTTAATAAGATTATGTATATAATACATGCAGGAGTAGATATATATGTATATAAAATGATTCGTAAAGAAATTGTTAATGAAAATTAAAATAAAATAGATATGCGTACCTAAATTTGACTAAAGGGATGAAATATTGCAGTAAATATAGTGTAAAGGGTTATCTACTTAATGTAAAACGCTTCCACTACAATTTGTATTTTTGGAGAAACAGAAAGAAATGTAAGGAGAATTTATGATCTCATCAGGTTCTACTCAATTGTATTGTAATGTTCGTGGGTTTAACAAAAGTAACTTCTAATACTGATAACGTCAAAAACTTTTTATTTACACTAATTATTGAAGAACTTAAAAACACTATTAAATTATTACTAAACTTAGGTTATGAATTATTCGATTTATTTCACTGCTATCACTGTCAATTTATTTCTCGATTCACTTCTGTAACGGTCAATTTATTTATACTCCTCTTGGCGATCGTCTCTTCCTTTAAATACTCTTTTGTTTACTTTCTTGAACCTTCTGGAACCATCCGGATTAGTTTATTTTTTTTTTTGAACTGTTTAATTGCTTTCCCAGAACACAGATACGACACACATTTACAAATACGGCGCACATGAAGAAATGCGCCCGCGGGTAATCGGCGAATCGATAAGCCGTTCACGCACACGTGTGCCCGATCGCACTCAAACACACCCGTGCTCGCTAGAATATATTAAAACTACTATTCTATCTTTAAACAGTCTACCGGTTTGTCCTACATTCGCTTTATCAAAAACTCCATATAAATCCTCATTTTGACAATTTGTTTCGCCTTGACAGAAAGTTTTAATTATAAATTAAGTTCAAGACTCGTTTATTTAATGCGTTCTTTAATAAATTTGAAACTGATCGATGTTGTAGCGGTTGTTGCAAGCAAACAGATAAATTCTGTTTGGTTCCGTTTTATAATCTAAATTTGATAACGGTACATACTGTTATAAGTTTATGTAGGTTACCTTAAATGGAGAAAAGCCAATTTGTGGTTCGGGAGATGAAAGGATTTTGAATGAATTATTGTGTCAGTTTGGACTTATTTATGATATACTACAAAGTGGTTGCTTCTTATACTTTTGATGGTTAAATCTAGGTAGTTACTTTATTGAATTTATTTATTTATTTAAAAAGTCGGAATACTTAACTTGAAAATTGTCAAAAATCTAAAGGAAAATCTCTCTGTCGACATGCCTCCTATTTGTTACACGAAGCTCACATACTACAGTAAGTCTAGGCATCCCCTGTATAAATTCTAGGAATTCGGGATGCTTTACTTAAAAATCGTTGAATATTTTTGTAAGGTCCACATGAAGAATCTATGAGAAAACCTCTAACAGCATACTGTTAATTTCACGAAGTTGGAGATATGCCCCTTCCCTTATTTAGGATGCGCCGTAGCATAATTCCTAATTCAATCATATTTGTCTGCGAAGCTCATTTCTCCACCGATCATCGAGCGAGAACTAGACAAAAGTGTACAGTACCATTTGCAAAATTATTTAAACTGCCTCGTTAAAATTTAAAAATATGCTTTATTTAAGAGCATATTTAACAAAAAATAATAACAAGTGAATTAACTTAACGTTCTACACACCTATAAAACTTTTGCTTTGTTTTCTATTGTTAATTAATATACATTTTTGTTTTAAGAAATTGCTAAACATTTTCGTCTAGTATTGTACATTTCTAGCCGATCTTCTAAGACCGCCCATCGAGAACTCTGCTCGTTCCAGCTTGTTCCAACTATTTCTGTCTTGCTCACGCCTAGTGTGTATTCTTTCTATCTTCGCGCAGATTTCTTCAAGGTCACAATTCTAACAAATTCAAATGGGCTGTACCTCTTATTTGCCACACGAAGCCCACGCGCTAATATCCTGTCATACGCATGCACAAGTCCCTGTATAACTTAGAAGCATTAAAATACATTAAAGACCTAAATGCATCTACATGTTACATTTACGTTTCATCCCATTTGACTGACAGTTTTTGTTTATATTAGTTATTTACCGTTTTAGCGCTTCCCACATTGCATAAGTATTGTGCTTTACTTTCATTTGTTTCTGACCTAGTTACGAAAGAATTGTTTTGTTTGTTAAAAGACGCATAAAACAACAGATTGTGGTTTTTGAACCGATGCAATGGGAATTAACCTCTCGTGTGAGCGGTCTGCCAAAACATTTAAGAGTAAGTTCCCCGCTGCTTAACTTTAAATTAATCTTTTGGAAAAAGTCCAATTTATTTATTATTTTTCTATATGTTTATATAGATGAGTTTGTGTATGTGTGTGTATGCCTAAAAGTGTGGATTTGTTGTAAATGGCATTCGACCAGGGCATTGTTTATTAACCTCATTTAATCCATTTCTTCCCCATCTTTCGTAATATAAAGAAATCAGGGCCAAGAAGGTAAACCGTTTACAGCAACATTGCTTAGAACGACGCACCAAGTATAACGAGGAAGGATACCTACCTACATGTACTGTCCTAGTTCTCCTTATGCACTTTAACCCCAAGATTGTTTATTACGACATTGTTTATAACTGTATATTTATTATAGCGAACCTTTTTTATTGTCTGGATTGTAAATATTTATAGCGACTACCGCTTAAAACAATGGTAAAACTGTCACTTCCTTCGAATCCTTTATAAACGGTTACGACTGTACTTTTGTTTGTTTAGAGATAAGATACAAAAAAATGAGAAACGAAAAAAGTTATGTTGTGTAATTTCCATCAAAAACGCATTTCCGTTCCCGTCTTCTAATATCAGGAGTATTTTATAGTGCCCCGGAAAATCTTTATATAACCTTCCAATATACCTAATTTTGTTTTTGGGGATGTCGTGGAATCCTTAAAAGTAAATTATTACTTCTACTACCAAAACCATTACCACTATATTTCTACTGGTACGTTTCGTGTTTTTGACTTTTTATTTGTTTTATAAAGGATGTATGCCAATAAGGAATAGGCGAGATATGTTGATAGGACACCTTCTCAGGCATGAAGGTCTAGTCAGAGACATATTAGAGGCAGAAACAGGAGTTAAGTAGTTTAGATTACTATTCGGAAATAGTTAAGGATGTGGGATGTTCTAGTTAAAAGGAAATGCGAAGATTAGCTTGGGTTAGGAATGGGTGAAGGCGCGTGTCCAACCAGTCTTAGGACTGACGACTTTATGATGAAAAAAGGGTGTTTAGTGGGTTACAGTAAAACTTCAAATTTTTGAGTATTTGTTCAAGGATTCTCAAACTCTTTTACCCAAGTCTTTTTAAGAAGAATGGTTTCACATTTACCTAGTTTCTTATTTTTTTAATAGCTCGTGAATAATAAATTATTAGAGGTTATCAATCCGCAAGTAGTTTCATGGTCACGTGAACGATGAGTTTTCTGCACATGGACCTTTATTTCACAAAACTCCATTCCCAAGGGGCGCATGAGTGGCGTGGCAAGTTGTCCCGCACTCTTCTTTAATGAGCATGGAGTACCGAAATATACCTACATGTGAGGAAATTATACGACAGCACGTTCGGATAATAGGGAGCGACATCCCTTTAGGAACAATGCGAAGATACGGAAAGTTAAGGAGAGAGATAGTAGTCAAAAGTTTATGTAAACCTTGGTGTACTTACCTACTTAATTCCCGAAGGGCGTCCACGTTAATTGGAACAAAAAAGATAGCGAATAAAGGTGAACTAGACAAGATTACGTAATAAAAACAGTACCTCATTCGGAATATGAATAGTCAGCATCAAGAGTCTTTCCGATTGTCAATATCCCCGCCCTTTTCATTGCTGAAGTGAAAAAACAAGTGACATGACATTCAAATTACCTGAAAGGTCATGGTAAAGTTCGAAAGAATAGGTACAATTGTTTAAAACTTTTTCCGAAATAATGAGAACCAATCAAGACATTTCACGTTCTTTGGAAATAATTTTTATCATCTTCACCCTTGTCTGCTACCCCTCTTGTTGCAACTTCCGTGTCCATCCTATGAGAATTCAATTATGTATACCGAGGTCTACATCTCTGTAAATTTTTGAACACTTCTTCGATTACATAATTGTCCCCAGTGAGCTGTCCGCTTCTTTAGAGATGTAACCCTAACATCTCTTATTATCCGAAACATGTTACCGTGAAACTCCGTATGAAGTCTCATACCCAGCTCTTATTAAACTATAAATATATAGATCTTTCCCTCTGTTAGTTTTCCCTTTGTTTCGTATTATTTATTCGTATTAAGAAATAAGTCCGTGTATCAGTTTGCTAAGCAAACGTTCATCTGCAGCGATAGAATAACTCATGACGAGGATAAGTTTGTGCTAAGTGAAAAGGGTTAGGTAGATATATATATATATATGCCTACGAGAGAGTAGGAATTTTGGGAAACAATAGGTTTATTGGCTGGAGACTCCAAACAATAATTAACGATTTATTGTGAACTTGCTTTGTATTTGGTAGGAAGTACTGTTGAATTAATAGTCATTGTGTTGGTTTCTATTCTACGAATTTAATCAGTAGCTGATAGTGAAATACGCTAATTGCCATTTTCGAAACGGATTTGCAATTCTACAATAACAAGCCTTTGTGCCCATTGTTTAAATAATTATACCTCGTTTAAACAGAAAATTTAATGTTATGTATGTTAAATATATGAGTGTTTCTGTTGATTACATCATGGAAAATGAAGAACAGAATTTCAAAAATAACCATTTTAAGTAAACAATTATAATAATAAGCATTGCGAAACTCGATGTTTTTTCCGTCCAAAATTTTTTATTCATTTATAAAAGTGTTTTTCATCCTTTATAATATTATTTTCCCCAAAGATTATATTAATATTTTTCTGTAAAGAGCAGCCAAAAGGCGGTGAAACGTTCTTAAATTATTACGTAGTCACAACCGATGTTTCGCCATTCTATCCAATACTTTACCAAACTGGATTACCTACTTACGTTAGTTAATTAATTATATCAGACGGAGATATTAGAAATCTCTTGTATCATAATTTAATATTTACTCATCATCATCATAAGGTCGTCAGTCCTAAGACTGGTTGGATACCTACCTCCACTCTTTCCTATCCTCAGCTAATCTTCGCATTTCTCTAAAACTAGAACATCCCACTTCCTTAACTATTTGCGAACGGTAATCTAATCTAGGTCTACCTCTACCTCTCCCAACTTCCGTTTCTGCCTCTAATATGTCTCTGACTAGACTTTCATGCCTGAGAAGGTGTCCTACCAACCTAACTCGTCTATTCCTTATTGATTTCCATAGAGTCCACTGTTCTCTTACTCTTTCTAATACCTCTTTATTTCTAACCTTCTCTATCCACGGTATCCTCATCATTCGCCTGTAACACCACATTTCGAAAGGTTCTAACTTTTTCTTTTCCGCTGCGCCCACTGTCCATGTTTCGCACCTGTACAGCGCCGTGCTCCAAACATACACCTTTAACAACCCTTTTCGAATTTCTAAATTAACCGTTCGCGAGCATAGAAGTGACTTCTTTTTATTGAAGGCGACACCATCCTCCGCTATCCTCTGCTTCATGTCCTTAGTACTCCTTCCATCCTGACTTATCTGACTTCCTAGATACCTGAAATCAGTCACTTCTTCTAATTTTTTCGTCTGGTATCTCTATAGTTGCTCTTTCCCTACTTTTTGTTTCACTTTTATTTATTTTCATTGATTCTATAAAAAAAAACGAATAAAATAAAAGTGTAACAAATATTAAATTGTCGGGCGATTACACAAGAAATGTCTCCGTCTGATATAATTAATTAACCAAGTAATCTACTTCGATAAATCTTTGAATCGAAAGGCGAAACATCGGTCGTAATTACGTAGTAAATAAAAACATTTTAAAAAGCATTTAAAATTCATAATGAAAATAGTTACCTAAGTGCAATTACATTTGTAATTTAGATAGTTATATTTCAATTAAATGAAATCTAGTTTTCCAGATATATGTAAGTAGATAGGTACGCTTTGTATGGGTTGGTAAAATTCACTTTACCTTCTAGGTATATTTTCTATCCCAAACGAGTACGATACTATCGTGGACGAATACGAACGTTGAATTGTTTTGAAATTGTGTCTTTATTCTCTTGTGAATTTTCTTTTAATTAAGCCCGGTAATACTTTCGCAAGGCTGTCGTCTACTTTATTCTGTCGTTCTTTGTATCGCAAGAATGCGCTTGAAAATCAAGTTCTCTCTCTTTCACCGCTAGAACCGGGCAGACCGATGCGGTGGCTGAATGTTTATTTTTACTGGTTGGTGGCCAAGGCGGATCGTCCTACCGATGATTTAAACTCGAGAAGCAATTAGACACAAGTCTATAATCTTTTCTTGGCCAGATTCAACTTTTAGAAAACGACAGAGGCACTGCTAAATTACATCACTAAACCCAATGAGTTAAAACGATATAATTGGAATATTGCATCTCAAGCCTGAGTAATTTCGTATTAAAATTGAAAGAATGAATCATCATTATTATAAGGCCATTAGTCCTAAGCCTGGTTTGACACACACCTCCATTCCTTCCTATCCTCAGCTAATCTTCACATTTCTCTGAAACTAGAACATCCCACATCCTTAACTATTTGCGAACAGTAATCTAATCTAGATCTACCTCTACCCCTCCTAACTCATGTTTCTGCCTCTAATATGTCTTTGACTAGACCTTCATGCCTGAGAAGGTGTCCTACTAACCTATCTCGCCTATTTCTTATTGACTCTCATAGGGACCTCTGTTCTCCTACTTATTTTAATATCACTTCATTTCTAACCTTCTCTATCCACGGTATCCTCATCATTCACCTGTAACACCACATTTCGTACCGTCCATGTTTCACATGTTTTCTCCATACATACACATTTAATAATCTTTTTAGAATTTCTAAATTAACCGTTCACAAGCATAGAAGTGACTTCTTTTTATTGAAGGCGACTCGACTCTGCGCTATCCTCTATTTTATATCCCTACTACTCCTTCCATCCTGACTTATCTAACTTCCTGGATACCTAAAATCGACCACTTCTTCTAATTTTTCGTCTTCTGTCTTTATCTTCGCTCTTTCCCTAGTTTTTCTTCCCTTGCATATCAATGTTTTTTTTACTTTTTTTTATTTTCATACAATACTGTTTTGTCAATACTACTTTTTATTTAAAGCTATCTCTAACTCCTCCTTGCTAGATGCTAATACTGCTATATCATCTGTAAATTTAAGCATACTAATCTTTTGCTCCTGTATATCTATCCCTACAGTTGTAGGTACTGTCTTTTATGGTGTTGATTGCATCTTCGATGTATAGATTAAAAAGTAGCGATGACAGTGTGCATCCCTGTCTGACTCCCTTTCTTATATTTACTTCTCTACGTTGTAGCCCCAGCTCTATAACTGCCTGTTGCTCTTTATACAAACTGTCACGCTTCTATCTCTATAACTTATCCCTACATTTTTAAGTATATTTAACATCTTGTCCCATTTAACATTGTCAGAAACTTTTTCCAAATATACAAATCCTATGTACGCACCCTTTCCTTTTTCTATCATTTTCTCTATTGTTACTCGTAAAGCTAGAATGACCTCTCGCTTTCCTCTATTTCTTCTAAATCCAAACTAATGTTCCTCTAATAGTTTTTCTGCCCTTTTTGAAAGAGCGAATAACAAAATAGTAACGATGGTCCTTTTTCTCTTAATTCCAGTTTTATAAAAATATAATTTGTAATATTTGTTCTGCTGTCTTAATTAAAAACTGTTACAAATTTGAAATTTTATCTATATTCGTTATTAGGGTAAGACAATATAAATAAAGTAAAGTTACGACAGATATCCGGCATAACAATAAAACAATCTGAGGAGTTCCCTTGCAAATTATGTTGTCAGATCAACAGGTTAAAGGTTATTTCTACGTGACTGTGTATATCTCCATAGAGAAACAACCACCTGCTATGACCTAACGTTACTAACAACGCAGGGTAAGAGATAACAAAGCTTCTTGAGACTTTATACAGTACGGGTTGTTTTGCTGTGGAAAATAAAACAAGTAACTGATGTTTTATACCAGCCATCGCCGTGGAAACGAGCTGAACTTTTTCAATTATCTCACTGTCAAAGTTTAAAGTAATTATTCCAGAGCCGTAAAATGGGGCTGGCCGTGGCTGGTGGGCAGACGAGCGGTAAAGCAGCTACAAATTCAAAACAACCTTTACAGTTATAAAATAAGAAACATAATAAAGTGATATACCTTCGTCTTTTGTAATTGAATGCAAGACATTTATAAACGGTTAGTGGATTAAGGACACTTATAAGAAAAGGAATTCAATGGTTGAAAAACGAAATTTCATAATTCATGACAAGTGTACACTTCTGTGTCATACAACTTGGCAATAGGTGATACCATACAACATCACGCTTCAAGATGAGGGTTAAGAATTTGTGCGAACCCATTTAGTTTCTGAGCTCCATGCGGCCACATGACGAAAGTGTCGTCCTCGTATCTGAATTTCATCTAAGCATCATCTTTACAATGAAACGGGAACACGAATGAAAACTGTCCTTCCTCGATGTTATGGAATCCCTTCGATGGTATAGCACTTGAGGACACACTGTCCACCGAGTGTCTGCGGATATCTCAATGCCAACTCTCATCATCATCCAGCGCAGAAACAGTCAGTGATCGACATGGACAGAGAACTTTGTTTTGTCATTCACACACTCTTGTTTCTAATGGGTACCGAGGCGTGATGTAAATATGGAAATATTGACAACGTCGCAGACAAGCACTCAAAACCACTGGTGAAAATCCAAAGGGGCTACATCAAGAGAGTTGAATGTTCATCGAAAGAGTGACGGACAAAACCGGTCAGATTTTGTAGAAGGAATGCATCTTCAACACTTAGGGTAAACTGTGAGACCAGCTTAACGAAGTGAAAGGTGGAACAACCATTTAGGCAGCTACCAGAAGATTCCGAAAATCGAGCGGCATGACCTAGAGATTTAGACCATTGCTTAGCACTCCAGAGGACACCGGCTCGATGTCCATGTTTTTCTGTGGCTTCCTTGGATCACTTAGGCAAATGCTGGAGAAATAATATTCCACAGATAATCATTCACTCTTTTCTGTCTTCATTTCGTCCGTCTCATCTTTCTCGCCCCAACAACCACCACCCACCTATTCCCACGATTTCTTAATGAAGGCTCCGAAAGGTCCGTCCACCAGCATTATAGTAACTGCTGGGAATGAAACACCCAAAAGTTTAAAGATTCTGAGTCAGTTCAGCTACAGCATTGGACATCCTGTATCGACAATGTGAAGTTCCTCAAGATGTCCCTTGTGTCGAACACTTTTAACGTCACCATGATCCATCATGAGGATTCCATCAATAAGACACGGTTAGAATCCGAAAATCCAGATTCTTTAGACGACAATTGTGTTTTCCTAATAGTTTATTTGAGAACAATAGCAATCCCCTATACCTATGTATGTAGACCAAATAAATGATGTTCACACCTTTCTTTTTATGGAATTTTACCATTTTCTCCTGAACAATTGAAAATGCAACTGTTTCACAAAATGGAGTACATTGACAACGGTCCCTAAATCCAATTCAGGTGCTCATGGGCATTAGGAGTGGCGTAAAACCCATAGAAACAATTAGTGAATTCTACTGGTTTTAAAAACGATGTATTTAGTGTGATTTATTTTACTGTTTATATAATATTCAAATTCAAGAAAATAACAACATTTGTCTCTTTTCAGATTAATCGATAATCCGTAATAGTACCGTCAGTACCATAGGGTGGTTACAATTTGGCAGCATTTGGGGCATTCCAAACATCTGTCGTCTAATAGAAAGGTAGGAAATTCAAGTCTAAACGTTATAATAATAACTTTGCGTGTAGTGTTTTGTGTCCTAGTCGACCTTGCATGAAGTAATAGGGCTGTAAAATTTAATTACTAGGAAATCGAATGCATATAAAACTTCTATTATTTCATTATATATTTCGGTTCCAGTAGGTTCTAAAGAAATAAACTTTTGTAGAAATAAAGGACCCCTCCAGGCATTTCTGCAATTTTTTTCAGAATCAAAATTGCTGTGTATAAGTATCTGTTTTACTAGTGTCTACTATATATGTACGTGTTTCGGAGAATTTTATTAAAATTTATAGTACAGGAAATCCTAGCCGTTAATAAAAGCGTGAAGTTGTTTAAATTCGACGTTTTAGTCATATTCCTGAATAAACTTTTAGAACCTATAAACTTTACTTTACACTTCTCATGGTTAGTATTAACTGATTTAGAAAATATTTTATGCGTCTAAAATAGTGATCCCCTTCGCAAAAATACGTAAAAAATTTCACTTATTAAGTAACAAAAAATTAGGTACAGGATGTCGTAGGAGGCAGTCAGGAAAGTAGTAAAGCGTCTAACACATAAATGTCAAGTACTGGTAAACCTATTTTTTATATTATCCCCGAAACACCTTGTAAATTTTGTCAATTCAACATTGCACAGCCCACTACACTTTCGAAGCCGGTAACTCCGTTCTTACGAATTCGTTTTACGTTGTACATTTAGTTGGTCGAGAAGGGTTTTAGGCGTGGCTTATGTTAGTAAATGCTTACATTTATTGTGGTAGGTTGTGAAAAGACCTGAGAACGTTCCTGCATTTTAATCAAGCAATCTTAACAATACACTTTTTTAATGTACCTAGGTGCATACATACGAGATTTGTTCAAAAAGTACCGCAAATTTTGTGTTTTTTCAAAAATTGCATGAATATATATTTTGTCCCCTTCAGAGTAATCCCCCCAGATCTTATACAGTTGTGCCAACGGTTTTTCCAATCCTCGAAGCACTTCAAAAGATCATTTTTTGTGATCTTGTTTAACTCCTCCTTCGATGTCTCGTTAATCTCCTCAATTGTAGCGTAGCGTCGTCCTTTCATGAGCCTCTTCAGTTTCGGGAACAAGAAAACGTCACGGGGGGACAGATCTGAAGCATACGATAGCTGGGGCATCATTAGTGTGTTGTTTTTAGCCAAAAATTCTTGCACAAACAACAAGATGTGTACAGGAACGTTATCATGGTGCAAAAACCAATTTTTGTTCTTCCACAAATGCGGGCGTTTCTGACGAATTGCTTAGCGCAAATTGCACATAACTTGCAGGTAATATTCGCTATTGAACGTTCTAACCTCTGGCAAGAACTTATGAAGCACCACGCCCCTGCAATCGAAGAAAACTGTAAGCAAAACCTTCCCATTCGACCTAACTTGGCGCGCTTTTTCTGGTCTTGGCTAGTGCGGTAACAACTTCCATTGGGATGATTGAGCTTTGATTTCCACGTCATAACCATAAACCCATGATTCGTCACCGGTTATGAACCTCTAGACCAAATTTGGTCGTCGCAGACAGAGTCCAACAGCTCCTTAGCATTGTTAAAGCGATGCTGTCTTTGGTCGAAATCGAGCAATTTTGGTAAGAATTTTCGCGACGACCCGTGTCATACCCAAATCATTGGTAAAAATCGAATGGCAGGAGTCATTCGATATGTTTAGACCCTCAGCAATTTCTCTAACGGTGATTCGACGATTGGTCAATACTATTTTCTTTACTTCGTCAATGTTTTCGTCTGTTGTTGACGTGCTCGGGCGCTCTTCATCGTTCACATCTCGGCACTCTGAAATCATTTTATACCACCGGTAAACGTTGCTTCGGTCCAAGGTAGCTTCACCATATGTCACAGTCAACATTCGGAATGAGTCCGCGCACTTTCTCACAAAATTTGATATAGATTCTGTGATCCATTTTTTGGAATAGACAAAAATCGAAAACTAGCCAAAACACGTACAAGCAAAACAGCTGTTAAAAATTAACTGAACTTCAACATGACCGAACAATAGACATGAGTACCAACATAACATCATAAGAAAAGACCAAACAGACCCCGTACATGCAAATGTACAAACCAACGCAAAAATGCACACAACGGAGTCAGTAGACTATAAAGTGTGTATCTACTACTACTCCTACATGGTGGTGCACAGCCATTAGGGCGAATGAAACTTTCTGCGATGTTCGTACGCGCGTGTAAACAAATAATCTATTGTTGTCAGATAATGTAGAATTACTCGTGGTTAATATTACAACGGCTAAAAAGGCATAATACAAAAAAAAAAGACCGCGCTCGTATTTGTGTAGATGCATCCGTATCGTACGAGCATACATGTATGAATTGAAAAGTTGTCGTCGACATTACGTATTAGCTGAACGTGTCAATCTAGACGACTTCATTAAAATGGTAATACTGCAAGGTATGCATGCATGTGTGTTCGAATGGTTGATGTGTCGGTTTTTGCATTCGTTTCCGTCAGAGAATTGAAAACCTGCCCCATTGTTATATTGTACTAAATGTTCTGGTCACTTTTGAAACGTATATCAATGCTTTTCCTGGATGAAGTATGACAAACTAATTAGTACGGCTAATTCAAAATCTCATGGACTTTCACATGTGCGGAAGACGGACGTTATTACATTCATATTATACATTAAGTCGGCTATTAACCGTATATCTCGCTATACAAACAGGGATGAAGTTCCAGGTAAAATGTACGTACCTAAACGTTGACGACAAATGTTTTTAAGCTGGCGTCGAGGTCCATGGAATGCTAAACTACCTCTACCATCTACGTTGTGTTACGATTGAAAAGAGGTGTTTCCAATGAAAATTCTAATATAAATGCGAATGTAAGTTTGTTTGTTTAATACCTTTTCGCGCCTTAAGTACTTAACCGATCATCACAAAATTTTGTACATACATTCTCAAGGGTGCAGAAAAGGACATACGATTCCTATTATCCAGAAAAAATACTGTTCCCGAGGGATAGAAAAAAAATTGTTTTGTGCGGTCGTCCACCGTATCATACGTAAACTGTTCGGAGTTGAGATGTACAGTACTTTTGAAGTACTTTTATGTGAAAATCAATAGAAAGAAACGCCAACGCGAGCGAAGCCGTGGGTAAAACCCAGTAAATTATAAATAGTAAATGTAACGGGTGTAAATTCTGAATGCACCCTTCACACGGCCCTGATATGTTCCTGTCTGATTTTTGGAATAAAAATACGGGAAGTGAGCTTCCAGAGTTCGGTTGTGGTAATGTATCGCTAAGCTCGCTAGGTACATCATGGAATGGAAGCCCACTAAGGCGTTATATAAAATTAGAAAGAGTATAGCTAGGGAAGATTTTTTTTCTATATTTTCAATATCAGTTCTTTTGCGGAACTTCAAAAAAACTCAGAAATTTGATTGAAATGTTTGGAGCTGTTAAGAAAATAGCCCTTTCTAAGTGTTCAGAAAGGGCTATGAATACTACACACAAGACCAATACGACCCCAAACCAATTGTGTTATTGAAAACATTGAGTACATTATGCTGTCTCCTGCGCTTTCTGATCGCTGAACCTTTTCTTGAAAAGCAAGCAATAAATGATACCTTCTATGTGGAAGCTCTAAAGCATTGGATTCATTGTGCAATAAACGGTGAAACGTCAAGGCAGTTGTAATTAGGGTTGCCACCTTTTCAGGCTTTACATAAAGTATTTCTCGACTAAAAGGTAAAAAAAGAAAGTACTCAGCATAAAAATAAAGTATTTTATTTGTTTTTAAAAACATATTTTTTGTTACACCTAGCAGCCAGTAACAAATTGCTGTCGCTCTTAAATACATTAATAGCCTCTAAACATGGCAAACAANTTCCATAGAGTTTTCTGTTCTCCTATTCTTTCTAATAATTCTTCATTTCTACCTACATATACAGGGTATCTCACGGTTACCATTCGTTAGAATATTGCGGAAACTACTTCCATTTAAAATTTGAAAATTTCTACAATGGCGTTAAAGGGTACGCTCTCCTCAATTAAAATAACGGCATCCTATGTAGCACTTCCAGTTATACCGAAAGTTGATATCAACTTCGTTATTTTAAATGGGACGCTATATATACTATGACGGTTTTGAATTATAATAATTATGATTCTAGGCAAACTTTCATAAGAATTTCCTACTTCTAAAATTTGCCGTTTTCGAAATATTCTTTTTTAAAAAGTAACACAGAGCAGTAGGTAGCGAAAGAGCATGCTTATTTTACAGTAAAAATGCTGAAGCAACAATGTTGAGTGTCAACGTTCTATATCCATTGTTTCGCTATAGCTTTTAGGTGTAATTTTGTAATTGGGGTTGTTAGTCATTTAAATAAGTTACTTTTACTTTATTTTGTTTACTTTGCAAACAATTAGTTTATTCTTAGGTACCTTTTCCATTGTATATTTGTATATTGATTTTTAATGATAGGTGTGTCATTAGGGGTTTATCCCAACATAATTGTATTTCAAATAGTTCGTATTCCTTATCTTTATTTTGTAGTCATAAAATCTATTACTATTTTCGTTAGAGTACAATGGTCGATACAATTGATCAATACCAAGAATTGTTGCACTCTGGACACTTGCACGTATACCGATCTCTCCCTTTCTCTTCTTATCAAACCGCACCCCTTAAACCCCACTTTCTTATCTTGGACCAACCACCCTGTTTCTTCTATTCCTAATCCAATTAATGTTTCTAAACCTTACTAACTCCACCTACTCTCCCTCTTCACACAATTCTTGTTAATATCCGAAAATAGGATAAAAGCCAAATCATCCTTTTCATCAGGTGAATAAGTAACAACAGAATAAGTGACAAACGAAGTGAATAAGTGACAACCACAGAGAAGTGTAACAATTATAAGAACAGTAACAATCAAGTGACAATCCAGCGTGACAATCATCAGTGACAATCACCAGCGACAATCACAAGTGTGACAATCAACAAAACTAGTCAAACATATTACAAGCCGTTTCGTAAAATAATAGTTAGGTAATATTAATATTTTTAGCGTTAGTTTTTATTAAAGTGTCAAGTTTGAATAAACAGCACATTAAAAAACTAACGTGAGTTTTAATCATAAAACAAGTTCGTCAAACCAGCCGTCAACATAGACATTTCCACGCTATACTATTTTATTTTTTCATATAGCACTGCCACGAGCCGCCACTGTTATCTAACCTATCCTAATCTGATTAAGGTCGATAGGATAGTGCAGCTTTTAGCATTTTTATAATTTTTATTAGAATGAACTCAGTAGTATTAGAGGTGTCTCCTTAAATATAAACAAATTTTATCTCTTTTCATAGTAATGTAAATTTCGGCGTTATTTTATTTTATTCTTTATTATAATACTGTCACGAGCCGCCACTGTTACCTAATTCAACTTAAGATGTGTAGATATATATAAAATTTATTGTATGAAATACTGTTCATATAGCTAAAAGCTCATTCCTCTTGTGGCATAGCATCAGGATTTGTTGTCAGTTGAGCTTTTTTTGCAAGGCATACACAATTTAGTTAATAAACTCACATTAGATGCGGTCACATTAGTGTGTTGTGCCCCTATCATAAAAAAGCATATCCAAAAGCCTCCCCTCACATTAAGCATGTTGACCCTACCGTTGAAAAAAGCATTAGCTGCTTAATTTGCTTTCAATAAAGTGGTCAATTATCGTTAATTGACTGTCTATCTCACAAAACAAGCTTCCGGAAATGTACCCGAAAGCGTACTTAATTAATGGTAAAATTGGAATAACTAATATTATAAGACTTTAATTGGTTTTGTGCTTATTCATTAAATTATCCAATTGATTTCCGCATTAACCAATGTCTAACTCTCTACCTGTTGTTGTCATTACTTACAAAGCTCCTAATAACAATAATATACTAGAATTCTTAGTTTATAAAAGAATGCCATAGTATAATGAATCTTAATGAGTTTATGACATCAAGAATATACGTGAAATTTTTAAACCTGTACCCATATTCTACTACTAGAGTGCAAACGCGACTATGTCATTTATTCGCTAGGCATCTGATTTATATTGTAAATATTTAAATTTCGATCTGAAAATATTATTGGAATAAAATATAGCCTGTACTACTCAGGGATAGTGTAGTGTACATTCTTTAAATTTTTTATCGGAATGGGTTCAGCAATTTTAGAAGTTACCCCTTACATATAAACAAATCTTACCTCTTTTCATAATAATAGACTGTTGAGTGTCAACGTTCTATGTCCATTGTTTCGCTATAGCTTTTAGGTGTAATTTTATAATTGGGGTTGTTAGTCATTTAAATAAGTTACTTTTACTTTATTTTGTTTACTTTGCAAACAATTAGTTTATTCTTAGGTACCTTTTCCATTGTATATTTGTATATTGATTTTTAATGATAGGTGTGTCATTAGGGGTTTATCCCAACATAATTGTATTTCAAATAGTTCGTATTCCTTATCTTTATTTTGTAGTCATAAAATCTATTACTATTTTCGTTAGAGTACAATGGTCGATACAATTGATCAATACCAAGAATTGTTGCACGCTGGACACTTGCACGTACACCGATCTCTCCCTTTCTCTTCTTATCAAACCGCACCCCTTATACCCCACTTTCTTATCTTGGACCAACCACCCTGTTTCTTCTATTCCTAATCCAATTAATGTTTCTAAACTTTACTAACTCCACCTACTCTCCCTCTTAATCCAATTCTTGTTAATATCC
>NW_020442429.1:219766-221229 GCF_000699045.2 Agrilus planipennis
AAAAAAGAGAGAAGGTTTAAATTTCGATTTTTGACTGTATAATTGGTTGCATATATATATATACACCTATATTCTAATGACATATTATAGTCTAAATTTGAAGTGACTCAGTTAGTAATGATAAAATAATTATTTGCGAGCAGCGGCAACCAGAGAACACTTAAGAATTTTCAAAATCTAAAGAATATTAATGAGACAAAAATTTTTAATCATATTTAAAATTAAAAGCAAAAATCAAAATCAAATAAATTTCTATAGAAAATCAGAAAGGTAAATTAATCGCGAAAGATGTGCTTACCCAGTTTTTAAGCTTTTACTTTTAAGAACTGTAATAATCCGTTCACAGAAAATGCTATTATGATATTTTGTACACTTTTCGTTCACTTGCTTGCAACTAAGTGGAAGTTTTATTCTTGCGAGAGGTTTCGAATGTAGGAACTTAAGTTGTTCATGCATACGGATGCATTGCATGAAATCTCTTTTATATCTCGCTTCTTTTAATGCACCAATATTTTTCGAATGGAGCTACGTTACCAAGGATTCTTTATTTTAACACCTAATTCTACTTTTTATTTAACTGAATTATAAAATGTTTACCTTTTTTTCTATATTTAATGACATATCAGATAAAGCTTCTTTTCTTATCTTACATTGAAATCATCTGAAACAGTTTGTCTTCTACGAGATTTGTATTTCTATCTTCTTAACTCCTGTTTCTACTTCTACTATGCCTAATTCAAAATTTAAGAGAAGTACAGTTCCTGTTTACAGGTAAATAAACGGGGTTTTCATACCATTACACTGGCACTTGTCATGATGTGGGTTGTTCTAGTTTTAGGGAAATGCGAAGTTCAACTTAGGATAGGAAAGAGTGGAGGTACGTGTCCAACCAGATTGACGACCTTATGATGATGATGATGATGATTAATAAAAACATGAACGTCTAATCGTCGCCCTAACTACGGTCCTTATATGTGTTAGAGGTATACGACCTTTAGTCGTTATAAAAGGTTTATTATATTCACCAGAATTCTTCTACATGGACTCAAATAAACGTATGCTTCTTCTAACTACGACTTAAACTTAACAAACAGATTGACGTTATATGCAGAGTAGTTCTAAACAAATTTCACTTTATTTCAAAATTTCATTCAATAGCTTCGATTCACCGTCTATCGCGTCGGCCACTTGATGTAATTGGTCACTCCAAACGTTCACAAATGTAGTAAAGCTAATAAATAACAGGTCAATTGAAAAGTCCCCGGCCTAAATTAGTAAAACACATTTTTTTTGCAAAATTCGTTTTTTTTATTCAACATAATTCCCTTCAAGGGTGATACACTGATTATAGCGATCCTCCAACTTTTCGATACCATTTTTGTAGTACGATTTGTCCTTTGCTTCAAAATAGGCCTCAGTTTCGGCGATCACCTCTTCATTCGACGAAAATTTTTTCCCAACGA
>NW_020442429.1:226410-248549 GCF_000699045.2 Agrilus planipennis
AAAAAAGAGAGAAGGTTTAAATTTCGATTTTTGACTGTATAATTGGTTGCATATATATATATACACCTATATTCTAATGACATATTATAGTCTAAATTTGAAGTGACTCAGTTAGTAATGATAAAATAATTATTTGCGAGCAGCGGCAACCAGAGAACACTTAAGAATTTTCAAAATCTAAAGAATATTAATGAGACAAAAATTTTTAATCATATTTAAAATTAAAAGCAAAAATCAAAATCAAATAAATTTCTATAGAAAATCAGAAAGGTAAATTAATCGCGAAAGATGTGCTTACCCAGTTTTTAAGCTTTTACTTTTAAGAACTGTAATAATCCGTTCACAGAAAATGCTATTATGATATTTTGTACATTTTTCGTTCACTTGCTTGCAACTAAGTGGAAGTTTTATTCTTGCGAGAGGTTTCGAATGTAGGAACTTAAGTTGTTCATGCATACGGATGCATTGCATGAAATCTCTTTTATATCTCGCCTCTTTTAATGCGCCAATATTTTTCGAATGGAGCTACGTTACCAAGGATTCTTTATTTTAACACCTAATTCTACTTTTTATTTAACTGAATTATAAAATATTTACCGTTTTTTCTATATTTAATGACAATATAAGATAATACTTCTTTTCTAATCTAACATTGAAATCATCTGAAACAGTTTGTCTTCTACGAGAATACAATTTGAATTGCTGTCTTCTTAACTCGTGTTTCTACTTCTAATATGTTTAAATTCAAAATTGAGGAGAATTCCAGTTCCTGTTTACAGGTGAACAAACAGGGTTTTCATACCATTACATTGGCACTTGTCATAAATAAAATTCATACTTAATAAAAATATGAACGTCTAATCGTCGACCTAACTACGGCCCTCATATGTGTTAGAAGTATACAACATTTAGTTGTTATAAAAGGTTTATTACAATTACCAAAATTCTTCTATAAGGACTCAAATCAACTTTTGCTTCTTTTAATTACGACTTAATAAACAGATTGACATTATATGCAGAATAGTTCTAAACAAATTTCACTGTATTTCAAAATGTCATTCAATAGCTTCGATTCACCGTCTATCGCGTCGGCCACTTGATGTAATTGGTCACTCCAAACGTTCACAAATGTAGTAAAACTTTGAAGCTAATAAATAATTTCGATTGACGTCGAAATTCATTTGTACTTTCCAAAGTTTAACACCTTTTAACATTTCAATTGTCTGCCCTTGGGGTCGTACCAAAATCGATTCTCAATTCGGGGAAGAACACGTACCTAACAGCCTCCTTCTCTGCCTTCTGCAAATCGAAATCGTTTCATGTTCGGTAAATGAACGACGACCAATTTACGTGTACATATATATGTACATACACGTGCATGCGTTTTAATTGAAACCTGTTCAGGAAAAGGGGACCAAAACTGTATTTAAACGGTCAGGAAATGATCCTGCTCGCGACAACCGATAAACCCACGACAGCCTTGATCGATCTAAAGCAGGGAAACGCTACACTTAACAAGTGAATATGTCTACGTATGGGTATATATGTGAGTGTGTGTGTGTGTGTGTGTGTGTGTTGTGTCCACCCTTGCATAAATAATCACGTACTTCGAACAAAAGTCAAGTTGGCGTTCAACACGTGTCCGCCATCAGTTAGCTTCGAATTGATTGCACGACGATGAGTTGAAGAACTCGTTGGTATTTTCCGCAAGAGAAAATCGCATTTAATAGGTACCTTGCTGATTCAGGCGAAGTTTTATGTTATTTTTTGTCGAGTCATATTAAGAAACTTGTCGGAATAAGGACAACGTCGAATTGAGTCAACCTTTAAAAGCTTTGGTAAATGAGCAAGCTAAGTCCCAACTAAAAGCAAAAGATTACCTTAAGTTAGAATAGATTGGATTAGGTTAGACCAGTGTTGTTATCTCGAGTTGTATTAAGAAGATTAGCAGAATAAAGAACAACTGTTGTTTTGGTAATTGTCCAGAATTGGAGCTCCAGACCAAAATTGCTCCAAAAATTTTTTCATCGATTTCCGGCCATTCGACATAATTTTTCAAAATTGTCCCAAATATATTAGGGTCCGTGTGTAATATGCAATGAAAGTAAAATTAATATACAGGTATAGCGAAAAAAATCGCTCTAAAAATTTTTTCATCGATTTCCGGCCATTCTACATAATTTTTCAAAATTGTCCCAATTCTGGATAATTACCTGCATTGGTGACGTTATTGTTTGGTTAGGTACATTTATGACAGATTGGAGTTTACTTAATGCCCCTGTTTGTCGGAGGCGGGCTGATATGTTGGAGTATTTTATTCACAGAAAGCATTAGTTTTATACATTTCCTAGTACAATATCGGAATTTCATATAATTCATAGAATTGAGACTCCAAACTAAAATCGCTCCAAAAATTTTTTCATCGATTTCCGGCCATTCGACATAATAGAACGATTTTTCCGAAAAAACTAATTATTCTTTTTATGTATGAAGTTATAAAAAACTGTCTCCCCCATGTTCTAATATCTAATTCTATTATGTAGAATGATCAGAAATCGATGAAAAAACTTTTGGAGCGATTCTGGTCTGGAGCTCCAATTCTGGACAATTTCCGTTGTTTTTGTTTTTAGTTATAGAATAGACCTCACCAAAAAATTTAAAATAAGTTGAGCATCGTCAAACTATCTTATTACCATAATATTTAGATTAAATCACTGCTGTAAACAAATTTTAACAAATGAGACTTGACTACTTACAAGTGCTAGCTAAAGTCGAATACATTCTGTTGTGCTAGACCAGATTGAGTTTATTTTATATTTGTCAAATAGACTGGTTCTAATGTTTATCGAAAAGTTAAATTAGAATTATTTTAATCGAATGCAATTTCTTTTCAAGTACAAGAAGAATTTTAAAATAAGAAATACTAAGTTTACTTTAGGCTGAACAGAACTAAAGATGATCCATATTAAAACAGCTGACAACTTGGTTGGAAGGTTGGACTAACTAGTTTTATTAGTTAAATCAGATTTAGTAAAATGGGACTCTTCCGGTCTAAGTCAAAATTAGTCTCACGAAAACATCTCATTATCATCATAGAGTCGTCATTCCTAAAACTGGTTGGATACGCACCTCCACTCTTTCCTATCCTGAGCTAATCTTCCAATTTCCCTAAAACTAAAATATCCCTCATCCTTAACTATTTGTGAACGGTAATCTAATCTAGGTCTAAATACTTCTACTTCTCGTAACTCCTGTTTCTTCTTGTTATATGTCTCTAACTAGCCCTTCGTGCCTACCAACCTATCTCGCCTATTTCTTATTGACTTCCATAGAACCCTTTACTGTTCTCCCACTCTTTCTAATACCTCCTTATTTCTAAAAAAAATATTCACCATTCAACAAACTTGAAGCAGCTAACTGAGCTGTGTAAACCGCTAAAAACTAGACAAAGGTAGATGATGGCCTAATAATAATCTAGACGATACACTATGAGTGACTAGACTTATTTCAGTTTGATTGAAACTTGAAAGAATACCCATTATTTAGCTAATTAATTTATTGTATTAAGCTGAACTAAACTTAGGTTTACCTTGTTTAAAGGGACGCATTATTCATCATACGAGCACATATTTATATGTATGTGTAGTGAAAACGTGACGTGTAACTTTCTTATCCTAATAAGTAATTTTGGAGTCTGAAAGAAGTTCTTGTATGTAGGATGTGACTAGCTAGTCATTTACTTTTACACAATTTTAAAGATGTCAACTTAAAGAGTCGAGCAGGTTGAAAAATGGCGAACCGGATGCAGCTTTATTTTGTCGAGAGGTTGCAAGTAGCAACAAAAGGACGAAAGCGAGGAGATAAGGCTCGTAGTGGTGGAGAGTGTAGTTCGTCGGGGAGATGCGGTGATGTCTAACCGTTACACCATGCGATCCGAGATATTTTCCGTAACACTAAACCGTCCAAATGTATTTTCCACATCGTTTGCAGATCGTTAGACGTAAGGGTAGATGTAGGTAGGTAGCACATACATACATACATATAGCCAAGAGCACAGCAAGCGACCGCTTCTGTTGCAGATAGGGGGTGTATGTACCGTGCATGTTATTGTGCCCACTGCACAACCCCCAAACATCGTATCTTAGACAACATTAAAGCCCTGGCTACGTGCACCCACCGCTGTTTATTTATTGACTTTCCACTTTATCTATCACCACCACCCACCCACATTATATTATGTNCGGGTGGCAACCCTAGTTGTAATGGTCATGAAACTTGCACAGCAAAATAGCTGACATGAATTCCAAAAATGCCTAAAAGCCTTAGGGGTTAATTTGGAGCCAAATTAAAATATCAAGGATTAATAAATTGTCAAAAATATTCAGTATCTACAAGAGACTGTTGTGTCAGCTTGAAGTGAAGGTGGTACAACATTATCAAAATATAGTAATGAAGATTGAAGTTTCTAATAACGCCCTTTAAGGACTAATTATGTGCTTTTAGCAAGCGTATACAGTCATACGTGTGCAACAACGAGCACCCGAATATATAATATATATAAACACATTACTGATTTTCATTATTATATTGATGAAATTGTGCTTGCTTATCGTGAAATTGATACAACATTGACTATTGAGTATCTCGAATTTTTTACATTGGCATAAAATTAGTCCCTGATTTCGACATTTCGGAAATTCGTTTCGTCCACTTTATCGCGCCAGCTTCACGACCATTACAAACCCTTTAGTGGCGAAGGGCATCGCATCGGCAGAAAACAAAAGAGGTAAAATTCCGTGGATCTGGAGCAGCCGTGGACAAAATCGGAACAGCGCGGTGGGAAGAAGAGAAGTTATAAAAGGGAAGCTGATGGAAAGTGGGGAAGTATATCGATCGGCCCACCTGTTTTCCTCGGCCTCCCTCCACCACCCTCCAATCCGGCAGCATCAGTGGTGGTAGTAGTAACAGCAGCAGCAGTAGTATGCAGGTAGGCCCATGTTAAATATGAATGTAGCGTCTGCCGCAATAAACCGAAAAATAGTCGGCGCGTCTTGACGCCAGGGACGCACTTTTGAAACGTCGAGTGGTTGTTTAAGGACCTACCTGCCAGCCAACCAGCTAACGTTGCCCGCCGCGCCGTTACAAAAAGAAAAGTGCTGAATTGAAACGCGGGCATTGCTTATCTTGAAACCTTTCAACGAACACGTTCACGACAACAAGTGGAAACAGAAAAACAGACACATTGAAGTTCGTAACGATTACTTGTTGAAGGAAAATTAAAACTGGCGGGGAAGAATATGTAAATGAAAACTGTAAATCGATACTTTTCGCCTTGGAGCGGGCAACTCATTAAAAAGAAAATCAGAATATGGAAATTGATTCCAGTTTCAGGAATATTGGAAAATTTAGGATTTAAAGGAATTTGCCACATTTAAAGAATGTCAATAAAAATCAAATCAGAAGTTTATAAAAGAATGCCATAGTATAATGAATCTTAATGAGTTTATGACATCAAGAATATACGTGAAATTTTTAAACCTGTACCCATATAAGTTCGTAACAATTACTTGTTGAAGGAAAATTAAAACTGGCGGGGAAGAATATGTAAATGAAAACTGTAAATCGATACTTTTCGCCTTGGAGCGGGCAACTCATTAAAAAGAAAATCAGAATATGGAAATTGATTCCAGTTTCAGGAATATTGGAAAATTTAGGATTTAAAGGAATTTGCCACATTTAAAGAATGTCAATAAAAATCAAATCAGAAGTTTATAAAAGAATGCCATAGTATAATGAATCTTAATGAGTTTATGACATCAAGAATATACGTGAAATTTTTAAACCTGTACCCATATAAGTTCGTAACAATTACTTGTTGAAGGAAAATTAAAACTGGCGGGGAAGAATATGTAAATGAAAACTGTAAATCGATACTTTTCGCCTTGGAGCGGGCAACTCATTAAAAAGAAAATCAGAATATGGAAATTGATTCCAGTTTCAGGAATATTGGAAAATTTAGGATTTAAAGGAATTTGCCACATTTAAAGAATGTCAATAAAAATCAAATCAGAAGTTTATAAAAGAATGCCATAGTATAATGAATCTTAATGAGTTTATGACATCAAGAATATACGTGAAATTTTTAAACCTGTACCCATATAAGTTCGTAACAATTACTTGTTGAAGGAAAATTAAAACTGGCGGGGAAGAATATGTAAATGAAAACTGTAAATCGATACTTTTCGCCTTGGAGCGGGCAACTCATTAAAAAGAAAATCAGAATATGGAAATTGATTCCAGTTTCAGGAATATTGGAAAATTTAGGATTTAAAGGAATTTGCCACATTTAAAGAATGTCAATAAAAATCAAATCAGAAGTTTATAAAAGAATGCCATAGTATAATGAATCTTAATGAGTTTATGACATCAAGAATATACGTGAAATTTTTAAACCTGTACCCATATAAGTTCGTAACAATTACTTGTTGAAGGAAAATTAAAACTGGCGGGGAAGAATATGTAAATGAAAACTGTAAATCGATACTTTTCGCCTTGGAGCGGGCAACTCATTAAAAAGAAAATCAGAATATGGAAATTGATTCCAGTTTCAGGAATATTGGAAAATTTAGGATTTAAAGGAATTTGCCACATTTAAAGAATGTCAATAAAAATCAAATCAGAAGTTTATAAAAGAATGCCATAGTATAATGAATCTTAATGAGTTTATGACATCAAGAATATACGTGAAATTTTTAAACCTGTACCCATATAAGTTCGTAACAATTACTTGTTGAAGGAAAATTAAAACTGGCGGGGAAGAATATGTAAATGAAAACTGTAAATCGATACTTTTCGCCTTGGAGCGGGCAACTCATTAAAAAGAAAATCAGAATATGGAAATTGATTCCAGTTTCAGGAATATTGGAAAATTTAGGATTTAAAGGAATTTGCCACATTTAAAGAATGTCAATAAAAATCAAATCAGAAGTTTATAAAAGAATGCCATAGTATAATGAATCTTAATGAGTTTATGACATCAAGAATATACGTGAAATTTTTAAACCTGTACCCATATAAGTTCGTAACAATTACTTGTTGAAGGAAAATTAAAACTGGCGGGGAAGAATATGTAAATGAAAACTGTAAATCGATACTTTTCGCCTTGGAGCGGGCAACTCATTAAAAAGAAAATCAGAATATGGAAATTGATTCCAGTTTCAGGAATATTGGAAAATTTAGGATTTAAAGGAATTTGCCACATTTAAAGAATGTCAATAAAAATCAAATCAGAAGTTTATAAAAGAATGCCATAGTATAATGAATCTTAATGAGTTTATGACATCAAGAATATACGTGAAATTTTTAAACCTGTACCCATATAAGTTCGTAACAATTACTTGTTGAAGGAAAATTAAAACTGGCGGGGAAGAATATGTAAATGAAAACTGTAAATCGATACTTTTCGCCTTGGAGCGGGCAACTCATTAAAAAGAAAATCAGAATATGGAAATTGATTCCAGTTTCAGGAATATTGGAAAATTTAGGATTTAAAGGAATTTGCCACATTTAAAGAATGTCAATAAAAATCAAATCAGAAGTTTATAAAAGAATGCCATAGTATAATGAATCTTAATGAGTTTATGACATCAAGAATATACGTGAAATTTTTAAACCTGTACCCATATAAGTTCGTAACAATTACTTGTTGAAGGAAAATTAAAACTGGCGGGGAAGAATATGTAAATGAAAACTGTAAATCGATACTTTTCGCCTTGGAGCGGGCAACTCATTAAAAAGAAAATCAGAATATGGAAATTGATTCCAGTTTCAGGAATATTGGAAAATTTAGGATTTAAAGGAATTTGCCACATTTAAAGAATGTCAATAAAAATCAAATCAGAAGTTTATAAAAGAATGCCATAGTATAATGAATCTTAATGAGTTTATGACATCAAGAATATACGTGAAATTTTTAAACCTGTACCCATATAAGTTCGTAACAATTACTTGTTGAAGGAAAATTAAAACTGGCGGGGAAGAATATGTAAATGAAAACTGTAAATCGATACTTTTCGCCTTGGAGCGGGCAACTCATTAAAAAGAAAATCAGAATATGGAAATTGATTCCAGTTTCAGGAATATTGGAAAATTTAGGATTTAAAGGAATTTGCCACATTTAAAGAATGTCAATAAAAATCAAATCAGAAGTTTATAAAAGAATGCCATAGTATAATGAATCTTAATGAGTTTATGACATCAAGAATATACGTGAAATTTTTAAACCTGTACCCATATAAGTTCGTAACAATTACTTGTTGAAGGAAAATTAAAACTGGCGGGGAAGAATATGTAAATGAAAACTGTAAATCGATACTTTTCGCCTTGGAGCGGGCAACTCATTAAAAAGAAAATCAGAATATGGAAATTGATTCCAGTTTCAGGAATATTGGAAAATTTAGGATTTAAAGGAATTTGCCACATTTAAAGAATGTCAATAAAAATCAAATCAGAAGTTTATAAAAGAATGCCATAGTATAATGAATCTTAATGAGTTTATGACATCAAGAATATACGTGAAATTTTTAAACCTGTACCCATATAAGTTCGTAACAATTACTTGTTGAAGGAAAATTAAAACTGGCGGGGAAGAATATGTAAATGAAAACTGTAAATCGATACTTTTCGCCTTGGAGCGGGCAACTCATTAAAAAGAAAATCAGAATATGGAAATTGATTCCAGTTTCAGGAATATTGGAAAATTTAGGATTTAAAGGAATTTGCCACATTTAAAGAATGTCAATAAAAATCAAATCAGAAGTTTATAAAAGAATGCCATAGTATAATGAATCTTAATGAGTTTATGACATCAAGAATATACGTGAAATTTTTAAACCTGTACCCATATAAGTTCGTAACAATTACTTGTTGAAGGAAAATTAAAACTGGCGGGGAAGAATATGTAAATGAAAACTGTAAATCGATACTTTTCGCCTTGGAGCGGGCAACTCATTAAAAAGAAAATCAGAATATGGAAATTGATTCCAGTTTCAGGAATATTGGAAAATTTAGGATTTAAAGGAATTTGCCACATTTAAAGAATGTCAATAAAAATCAAATCAGAAGTTTATAAAAGAATGCCATAGTATAATGAATCTTAATGAGTTTATGACATCAAGAATATACGTGAAATTTTTAAACCTGTACCCATATAAGTTCGTAACAATTACTTGTTGAAGGAAAATTAAAACTGGCGGGGAAGAATATGTAAATGAAAACTGTAAATCGATACTTTTCGCCTTGGAGCGGGCAACTCATTAAAAAGAAAATCAGAATATGGAAATTGATTCCAGTTTCAGGAATATTGGAAAATTTAGGATTTAAAGGAATTTGCCACATTTAAAGAATGTCAATAAAAATCAAATCAGAAGTTTATAAAAGAATGCCATAGTATAATGAATCTTAATGAGTTTATGACATCAAGAATATACGTGAAATTTTTAAACCTGTACCCATATAAGTTCGTAACAATTACTTGTTGAAGGAAAATTAAAACTGGCGGGGAAGAATATGTAAATGAAAACTGTAAATCGATACTTTTCGCCTTGGAGCGGGCAACTCATTAAAAAGAAAATCAGAATATGGAAATTGATTCCAGTTTCAGGAATATTGGAAAATTTAGGATTTAAAGGAATTTGCCACATTTAAAGAATGTCAATAAAAATCAAATCAGAAGTTTATAAAAGAATGCCATAGTATAATGAATCTTAATGAGTTTATGACATCAAGAATATACGTGAAATTTTTAAACCTGTACCCATATAAGTTCGTAACAATTACTTGTTGAAGGAAAATTAAAACTGGCGGGGAAGAATATGTAAATGAAAACTGTAAATCGATACTTTTCGCCTTGGAGCGGGCAACTCATTAAAAAGAAAATCAGAATATGGAAATTGATTCCAGTTTCAGGAATATTGGAAAATTTAGGATTTAAAGGAATTTGCCACATTTAAAGAATGTCAATAAAAATCAAATCAGAAGTTTATAAAAGAATGCCATAGTATAATGAATCTTAATGAGTTTATGACATCAAGAATATACGTGAAATTTTTAAACCTGTACCCATATAAGTTCGTAACAATTACTTGTTGAAGGAAAATTAAAACTGGCGGGGAAGAATATGTAAATGAAAACTGTAAATCGATACTTTTCGCCTTGGAGCGGGCAACTCATTAAAAAGAAAATCAGAATATGGAAATTGATTCCAGTTTCAGGAATATTGGAAAATTTAGGATTTAAAGGAATTTGCCACATTTAAAGAATGTCAATAAAAATCAAATCAGAAGTTTATAAAAGAATGCCATAGTATAATGAATCTTAATGAGTTTATGACATCAAGAATATACGTGAAATTTTTAAACCTGTACCCATATAAGTTCGTAACAATTACTTGTTGAAGGAAAATTAAAACTGGCGGGGAAGAATATGTAAATGAAAACTGTAAATCGATACTTTTCGCCTTGGAGCGGGCAACTCATTAAAAAGAAAATCAGAATATGGAAATTGATTCCAGTTTCAGGAATATTGGAAAATTTAGGATTTAAAGGAATTTGCCACATTTAAAGAATGTCAATAAAAATCAAATCAGAAGTTTATAAAAGAATGCCATAGTATAATGAATCTTAATGAGTTTATGACATCAAGAATATACGTGAAATTTTTAAACCTGTACCCATATAAGTTCGTAACAATTACTTGTTGAAGGAAAATTAAAACTGGCGGGGAAGAATATGTAAATGAAAACTGTAAATCGATACTTTTCGCCTTGGAGCGGGCAACTCATTAAAAAGAAAATCAGAATATGGAAATTGATTCCAGTTTCAGGAATATTGGAAAATTTAGGATTTAAAGGAATTTGCCACATTTAAAGAATGTCAATAAAAATCAAATCAGAAGTTTATAAAAGAATGCCATAGTATAATGAATCTTAATGAGTTTATGACATCAAGAATATACGTGAAATTTTTAAACCTGTACCCATATAAGTTCGTAACAATTACTTGTTGAAGGAAAATTAAAACTGGCGGGGAAGAATATGTAAATGAAAACTGTAAATCGATACTTTTCGCCTTGGAGCGGGCAACTCATTAAAAAGAAAATCAGAATATGNAAAAAAAAACGAAATGACTTTCCGAACAACCCTATAGCTTATTATTACTTTTATTAAAGCGGATATTTCACCAATTCGTTTGAATTAATTTAACTAGGGAATGCAATGAGCCCACTTCTTTTTTTTTTTTGGGCAAAAAACCCTTCTATATCTTCTTCTTTTTTTCTTTTAGCAACGTTTGTATAGGTTACATTTTGGAGTTAGTGCCATTATATACCGCACAATAGGTCGCCACTGATTAGTGATGGGCAATGCCAGTCTTGATATTGGTTTTGGTCTTGGTCTGGCTCAAATACTTCCAGTCTTGGTTTTGAACTTGGTCTTGGTATCGCTCAAATACTTCTAGCTTTGGTCTTGACCATTGTCTTGGTCTCGCATGTTAAGTATTGATCTTGCTCGAAAAATTTAGTTTGTCTCTATATTTCAACCGATTTCTCCAGACATAGGAAGTGGTTAGAAACGAGGAGGTACTAGGGAAAATGTTTAGTCCTAATAATTATCTATATTTTATACAATTATTTTAATTCGAAAACTTTTCCGTTTAGTTAGATTTAGTATTGTTAATTACTTTCATTACATTTCAAATTTCTTTGTTCCTTTGTTAAGTTCAACTCCAAACATTTCTTCAAACATTTTAAGCCATAAATTCCTTTCCTTTATTATTTGGTTTTATAATATTTGTGAATAATTTCATTGTCATACAGACAAAATGTACGTTATGAATTCAATAATTGCTGGTAGCATAAATGAAATTTTTCTGTCACTAATACCTGGCCCATTGTTAGCTCTTGTATATTTGTTTTCAGAACTTTTCTGTATCTACTTGAAGTCAACACCCTCTCGTCTATGACGACATTCAGGAAATTCCTTCATTTATCCACCACCATGATATGTTTCATTTAGACTCCACCCCCTTTGTTAGTTGTTCTATAGTTTAATCTAATTCGCTACTAGTTTTATTTAAAACATTCTAGTAGAACGGGAGTTCATTAACACAACTTCCGAGTGGTCTCCGGATAATTTTTTATCTCACGACTGCAAAAACAGAAAATAAGAGATAGATCGGTGGAATACTTTTTCAGACATGAATGGCTAGTTAGAGAAATAGAAGCAGAAACAGGGGTTAAGAGGGATTAGAAGTTTGCCTAGATTAGATTACTATTAAATGAAATGATTGACTTAAAATAGGAAGAAGTAGAAAGGCGTATCCAATCTGTTTTTGGGCTGAAGACCTTAAGATGATGACGATGGTATTTTTAGATACCAAAACTGCTTCCGATTTGGTATTACATAAGAAATAGCTATATAAATGTGTAACTGCTTGAAGCGACCATTTCATTTCTATCTGAAAAATCCTATAAAAATGCGATAACGTGGTAAAGGACAGGATACGGTAGGCAATTCGGTAGCAATAGTGTAAAGGTAGGTTGGCGAAATCAATTTAAGGTTTATTTGTACAACATGCCGAGTTCATTTATTAAACTGGCCGTGCGTGGCATCGAAACCAACACGAATGATGATAAATAAATGTTTCTGTAACGTCTCCAATTAATCATTTTCCCGTTCAAAGTTGACGTCTATCGCGGGCGCACAAACAGACACACACGCACACACATACTCATACCTTTACAAACACACCGATTCCCTGTACACATAGATGCAGACACTAGGAGTTTATTAGGCGTCATCGCGAATCACGAGCGACATGATCTGTTCTTACCTCCTATACACTGTCACTTTTGAAGGGAAAAATTTGTTTGGAAGCTTCATTAAAATTTACATCCATGCATCCATCTACCTACATATGTACGTACGTGCACATAGAAATACAGCAGGACGCCGTTTGCCAAGTACCATTGAAACGACTGATCAAACGGGGCTTACACGTCCTGACCTACATACTTTGTTGATAAAAAAGGAGAAAAAACGAAATGATTTCAACATTTGGCATTCGACCGGGTTTTGTCTTCAATATTTCAAGAAGTCGAGAGTATTATTATGAAATGGGCAACTGTTGACTACGTCTGTAATTGTTTGAAATAGTTTCGGGTCCGGTTTGTCCAGAATCATGACTCCAATCCAGGTTGTAAGTGCACTCCTTAAATCACTTTTAAATAATTTTCTACAAGCAGGGATGAAAGTCCATCTATTCTATTGACCGTTCTGGGTATGGGCCTATGGCCCCAAGATCAATAGGGCGTCCTAATTCATAGCATATCACTCACAAGTAATCGCGATAATCAAACGATAATTACTGACTACAATACTCATATTAGCATCTAGCAAGGAGGAGTTAGAGATGGCTTTAAATAAAATGGAAGCGGTATTGACAAAACAGTATTGTATGAAAACAAATAATAGGGAAAAAAGTAGGGAAAAAGCGAAGTGGCTAATTCTGAGTATCTAGGAAGTCAGATAAGTCAGTCAGGAGTAGTAGGGATATAAGGCAGAGGATACTGCAGGGTCGAGTCGCCTACAAAAAAAGAAGTAATTTCTATGCTCGCGAACGGTTAATTTAGATATTCGCAAAAGATTGTTAAAGGTGTAAGTTTGGAGCACTGCACTGTACGGGTGCGAAACATGCACGGTGGGCGCGGTGGAAAAGAAAGGGTTAGAAGCGTTCGAAAAGTGATGTTACATGCGAATACTGAGGATATCGTGGGTAGAAAAGGTTAGAAATGAAGAGGTATTGGAAGGAATAGGAGAACAGAGGACTCTATGGAAGTCAATAAAAAATAGGCGAGATAGGTTAGTAGGACACCTCCTCAGGCATGAAGGCCTAGTCAGAGACATATTAGAGGCAGAAACGGAAGTTAGGAGGGGTAGAGGTAGATCAAGATTAGATTACTGTTCGCAAATAGTTAAGGATGTGGGTTGTTCTATTTTTGGGAAAATGCGAAGATTAGCTCAGGATAGGAAAGAGTGGAGGTGCGTATCCAACCAGTCTTAAGACTGACAACCTTATGATGATGACAATACCTACTTATTCATACTTTTCACCTTTTTTGGGATTGTAATGTACAAAGGATCTAACACTATCAACTCTGTCTGTCTGCCCATGTACAAAGTGATTTCCCTAAATCATTTTTCATAAATTCTTCATTTGTAGAAAAGCAAGCCCAACATTTTTTTTAATGATATCTATGGTATTATCTGTAGTATTAAAGCTTATAAAAATTTGACACGAAAAAATGGTAAAATAAAAACTTCTTTTATCCTTTATCTCAAAATTTACGTTAGATTTGCAATAAAACTTTTTTCGAATTAAGTAATTCTAGTAAGTATAGGTACAGAACTTTCGTATTTCTTCCCCTAATATTTATTAACAGCAATGTATAAATATATTAATAGATACCTAATTGGAGATCAAGTTTTTCAATAATTCACTCATATTTTATTTACTATCTATTAGAAATCAGATGAAGAAATTTAAAATGAAAATCTTTCTGGGAACTTTCCGTTATATAGGAAAGTAGAAATGCCTATTTACCCAAATGTTAATTAAAAGAACACCCTGTTTACATTTAAAAAAGTATTTATTTACGTCAAAAACCTTTTGGAGTGATTCAATATCCAACCTACGCCACGTAAAAAGGCAGTAACCTACTCAAAAATATTTCGGGTCATTCGGTGAAATACTTTGTTGAAACACTTTCGGCTCCCACAATTTTGACTCGTAGCCAATTATTTGAAATATTCGTTTTCGAAAGATTGCATCTTTCGGATTGCAACGTTGCACTGTTGATTCACACAATTTACCTATAGTATTTTTCATGAATTGTGTTCGTTACGTCATTCTGAATACGTGGAGCACTGTTGCCACACCTACAACTGATGTCATTGGTTAGTTAATTGAATATCCAACATAATAACACAATATGAAATCAACTCCTAACCTACAATACTGCAATTGTTTAACTAGAAACTGCGTATTGTCAACAAATGTGATAAAAAACACCATTCTGAATGGGTGGAGCACTGTTGCCACACGTACAACTGATGTCATTGGTTAGTTAATTGAATATCCGACATAATAACACAATATGAAATCAAATCCTAACCTACAATATTGAAACTGTTTAACTAGAAACTGTGTAGTGTCAACAAATGTAACAAAAAACACACGATTCTAATCTGAAACTTGCAACTGTTACTAAACAATTGACTAAAATGTAGTACCAACATATAAACTGAAAAAGCCCTATAAAATTTAAAACTAACCATCACGGTTCCCTCTACCCTCCAGATTTTCCAGCACATGCTTAAATCTAGGATATTTAAAAGTGACCCTTATACTTCGTTTGATGACAGATTACAACAGAAATGTGTACAAAAACACAGTTTAATTGATTATTAGAAATCGGTTGGGTTTATTGCGTAACTGAGAGAGCCCGTTAAACGACCTATAGAACCTGATAAAGTATAAAAGGAGCATGCCAAAGCGAGAGTAGCGTGTAGTTTCTTAAATAGGCGTGCAAACCAAACAATCTCATAAATGACGTGGCTAAATATAATCCAGGATTAAATATAGAAAGACGCCACATTATAAGAGTTTATAAAATGCCGAAGGAACAGATTGGTATTTCGAATGAGCAAGGCGAATAAGAAAATGACGGTAGTGAAAAATGTTCTGTAAACAGGCAATTCAAAAGAAAGAACAAGGGGAGGGATAAATGTTTGAAACGTCTATTAATAAATGATCAGCTAACGAATAATTCATTAAAATTTTGGCATTGTTCTTTTCTTTTTTTTAATTCTAACTATAACCTGTCCAAATTTGGATGGATAATACCATTGTGGATGGTGCACAGCGCTTATATTTTAATTATGACGAATCCCCAAATGAATGGGGGTTGCTAATGAGAAACCAGACTAAGACAAGAGAGCAGCAACTCTTTCAGTACTCCGGTTGACAGAGATCACAAGGATCGGTGTGCTGTTCTGGTACACAACACTGGCGAACGATGAGGATGCCGTGGATAGAAGAGGTCAGAAATAACGAGGTATTAGTAAGAATTAGTGTCCGACCGAAACTGGTTTTTACGACCGAAACTGAATTTCGGCAACAGTCTAAGTTTCGGCCGAAACCGAAACCGAAACCGAAACTTCCTTATAAGGATCATGTTTTGAGAGAAAAATAAAGAAAACGCTATTATAATCAGTCAGTTTTATTTTTTTTATCTTTAAATCACATAGCTCTGCAGTCTTTGTCATTTTCACTTGATTGATAATCAAATCAAAATCAACATAACAACCCCTCATTTAAGGAAATACTTTAATTACGCCTTAAAAATACGTAAAATAGGTGAGATGTTTATTGGAGTAAGTATAGTATACTTCGCCTGGATGGAATTTAACGCGCCGAACATGACCGAGCAGAGCGCGAGAACTCCCGAACGCAGTTTCGGTTTCGGTCGTAGTTTCGGCAGGTTTGCCGCCGAAACCGAAACTAAACCGAAACTCGTTTTTTTGTCGAAACTCGACCGTAACCGAACTTTCGGTCGGACACTAGTAAGAATAGGAGAAGAAGTCGCTATGAAAGTCAATAAAAAATAGACGAGATATGCTGATAGGACACCATCTCAGGCATAAAGGATTAATTAGAGACATATTAGAAGCAGAAACAGGAATTAAGAGGAGTAGAGATAGACCTATATTAGATTACTGTTCACAAGGATTTAGAGAAATGCGAAGATTAGCTCAGGATACAAAAATGTGGACGTGTGTATCGACCTTATAATGATGATGAATTCCCATATCATAACTTAATCGTGGTTTACCTCCATACCGTAACTCTCTTGACTAATGTTGAGGAAATGACCACGTGCGGACGCTAGTGGCGGTTAAAGTCACGTAAGGGAACAGAAAATAGCGCATGAGCTCTACTTACTGTGCATCAGGGATCGCCTCCCTGCTTACTGATTGACTCGCAATAACTACCAAGGGAAAAGAAGCTGTAATAGATGTGGTGTTATATTAGGAGGACGATGAATATAACGGTCGGATATCAGGAGGTATTAGAAAGAGTAGGCAGTCGGAGAACAATGAGCGCTATGAATCTCAATAAGGAAACGGGGATATTAGATAATTGGACACTTCTTGAGACAGGAAGAAACCCTAGATTACATTACCGTTCGGAAATAGTTGCGAAATTCCATTTTTCGGAAGATTGGCTCAGGATAAATAGATACGTGGTCAGTCAGTTTTCAGACTGACGATCCTATGTTGATGACGATATACCTTGATACTTTCGTTGTCCTATTTTCTTGAGAGCTTGGCTCTTCTATGTATCTCAAAAGTTTGCCGAATCCTGTCGTAATCTACTAATGGTAAGTGTTTAGCTACACCCACTACCTATTATCACCCTATGATTGCATATAGACATTGAGACTAAAATTTTAACACAAATAATAATAAATAATGTTTCGTTTAAAGTAGAGATCATCATCATAGGGGCCTTCAGTCCTGAGACTGGTTAAACACGCACCTCCACTCTTTCCTAACTTGAACTAATCTTCGCATTTTTACTTACACTTCTCTTAACTCCTGTTTCTGCTTCCAATATGTCTCTAACTAATCCTTCATGCCTGATGGTGTCCTACTTTCACAACGCCCTCTGTTCTCCCACTCATTCTAACAATACCTCCACATTTCAAAATTTCTCTATCCACGATATCCTCATCATTCACCTGTAACACCACATTTCGTATGCTTCTAACCTAATAGCATATTTATTGTAGGTATATATATGTTGTACACATTTATTGTAAACATTTATTATTAATATTTGTCACTCTTTTATGTCGTCACATCGAGATTAAAAAGAAACAATCGAGCAAAATTATATGAAAATGTAAATTTGATACCTACGGCATATATTGTTTCGTTTATATAGTCAAAGGGTACGTTATAGGTACTGTTCACCCTTCGTTTCCCTTTACAATTCGCTTACGTAAAACATAAAATATACATATCTATACCGTTGTATATACGAATATGAAGCGGGACAATAGAAATGTCTTTTCGCTTTGTTAACTTCTATGAATTTTTAAACATCCATTTGTGAAAAAGTAATCCCACTGTTTGTTTATGAGAAACAAATTTAAATGTTAATGGAACTACAAATTCAATAGGTCCCGTTCGTTCAGTTCCATCCTTCAATAGACAATATTTATTAACTGTTGTTTGCTTTCCAATGAATGTATTGTCATTTTTGTATAGCAGAAGCAATTTAGGAAGGCGAAGGCAAATACGTTTTAATAGTCATCTACCGTGACAGAGGACGGTGGAAAAAAAGGCGGAAGAACTATTAAGGGAAGATCAATTTGGGATTAGAAGAAATAGAGGAACGCGGAAGGCTATTGTAGCTTTACGGGTAACAACAGAGAAAACAGTCTAAAAAAGAAAGAGTGCGTACATAGGATTTGTAGATTTAGAAAAAGCTTTTGACAATGTTAAATGGGACAAGATGTTAAATATACTTAAAAAGGTAGGGATGAGTTACAAAGATAGAAGAGTGATACTTAGTTTGTATAAAGAGCAACAAGCAGTTATAGAGCTGGGGATGCAACGTAGAGAAGTAAATATTAGGAAGAGAGTCAGGCAGGGATGCACACTGTGACCGCTACTTTAAAATCTATACATCGAAGACGCGATCAACATCATTAAAGACAGTACAACTGTAGGGATAGATATACAGGGGCAAAAGATTAGTATGCTTAGATTTTCAGATGATATAGCAGTATTAGCATCTAGCAAGGAGGAGTTAGAGATAGCTTTAAATAAGACGGAAGCGGTATTGACAAAACAGTACTGTATGAAAATAAATAAAAGTAAAACAAAAATACTGGTCTGCAAGGGACGAAAAAGTAGGGCAAAGCAAATATAAAAATAGGAGACGAAAAATTAGAAGAAGTAGCTGATTTTATGTATCTAGGAAGTCAGATAAGTCAGGACGGAAGGAGTAGTAGGGATATAAAACAGAGGATAGTGCAGGGTCAGTCACCTTCAATAAAAAGAAGTCACTTCTATGCTCGCGAAAGCTTAATTTAGAAATTCGAAAAAGGTTGTTGAAGGTGTATGAGTGCGAAACATGGACAGTAGGCTCAGCGGAAAAGAAGAAGCGTTTGAGATGTGGTGTTAGAGGCGAATGATGAGGATACCGTGGATAGAGAAGGTTAGAAATGAAGAGGTATTAGAAAGAATAGGTGAACAGAGGACTCTATGGAATACAATAAGGAATAGGCGAGATAGGTTGAAACGACACCTTCGTCCAGACACGGAAGTTAGGAGGGATAGTGATAGACCTAGATTAGATTACTGTTCGAATGTAGTTAAAGATGTGGGTTGTAATAGTTTTAGGGAAATGCGAAGATTAGCTCAAGATAGAAAAAAGTAGAGGTACGCGTCCAACCAGTCTTAGGACTGACGACCTTATAATGATGACCGTAATTTCAACTTTTATGCTATCGGCTATCAGAATTGCACCCCGTACACATAATAACATATTTGCATATATGCATACATCTATACATTTGTGACGCTTAATGTATGACATAGACACACTTAATAAAGTGCATGCTGTCAAGGAGTATTTAACACGATTCATTTGACAATCGGTACGCTCGTTCTGCATCGAATAGGATGCAGTAATTATTAATGTTATCATCACGTTCGGCCCCCTGTGTCCCTCACCCCTACTCGTCCCTTGTGTTTGCCTTATATTCTCCCCTTTCGGCTTCGATGGCGACGACCTGGCTCAAGTGGTTGCCTTCTATCCCTGCGCCTCCGCCACTTTAATAATTAATTAACGAACCACCAGGAGCAGCCACTTTATTTATCATTCCGCTTTGCGCCGTATTTTGTCTTCAGTGACGTAGACAAAAGGAAGCAAGGGGAACATAAACCTTCCTTCCAGGATGTATAGAGAACGGGTGGCTATAAACCTGCAGAAACAGGAATTATGAATGTACTTGATGGAGTTTTTGAGAATAACAGGGAAATTTGACAAATATCAGGGAAATTTGATAAATGTACCTATGTTAAACATTAAACTGAAATAAACGTTGTATCTTCTACTGATTGTTGGTGTAATACAAATGAGAAAAAATTCACGCTTCGTCGGGAAGCGAACCCAGGTCTGGAGTTTTACTCGTCTTAGCTTAGCGGTAGAATATTGATGCGTAAAACTACGGGCCCGGGTTCAATAACCGGCAAGGGCGTGACAACAAGAACAATTTTTAAATGTCAATAAGAAATAGGCGGGATAGATTGGTAAGACACCTTTACAGGCATGACGGTCTAGTCAGAGACATATTAGATGCAGAAACGGGAGTTAAGAGGAGTAGAGGTAGATTAAATTACTGTTCGCAAATAGTTAAGGATGTGGGTTTTTGTAGTTTTAGGGAAATGTGAAGATTAGCTCAGGATAGGAAAGAATGAAGGTGCGTATCCAACCTGTCTTAGGACTGACGACCTTATGATAATGATGATTTGTTTGTTACTATCGCATTAGAAAGCCCCTTGAATAATAATAAACTTTTGTTTAGCAACGCTGAGGAACAAAAACTCACAAAACTATACCTATCGTTTTTTTCTACATGAAGTGTAATGAATTCTATCGAATTTGTAGTCCAAAATTCTCATACATATTTAGAAATCGCTTCAAAATTTTCAAATATATATTTCAATTCTGTTTTTTGCATCTACTTTTAGTTCACATTATAACATACCTACAGAATATTTTTAAATCTCAAAATGTACAATCGCTCCTGCCAGTCTTTCAACTTCAAATGAGGCAGTATCGCGACAACAACACGGGTGTATAAGGGTTTTCATATGGTTACTCTCAGAAATTTCTTCACAAACCCTTCCTCGCCTTCTAATAGATTCGTAAACGCTTATTAGTGCACAAGATGAAAGAAATTTTAGGTCTTCGATCATCACATCTACTCTACTTCTCGGATTTTGCCCCAATCAACCTTTTCCTGAATCTAAAGTTAAAACCACAACTGATAGAGGAGAGTTTGCGTCCATTGAAATGATCTAGGAGAAATCGCTTCACGTGTTCACAAAGGAAGACATCCACAGAGAGTTTTCCATGTTGTAAATGTCAGTCATTCCGGAAATTTTTAACTAATACCACGCATTTCCAATACGATCCTGATTTGATCCACTCTAAACTCATTACGAATTCACAGCGAGAGGATTACGGACCATTTGTCATGATGTTTCACGTTAAATGAAAATTACCATAAGTTGTGTTGACGTCTTCGTGGGGAGCGGTGACTGGTACGTTTAATTGAAGGGAAAATTAACTCCCGGATTATTTACCTGGATAGGTAGGATGGTATCCCTCCTGCCGAGGAAATTAATTTGCCAAATTTACTTTCGGTTCAATTCCCCGCAACTACACATTATAATAAAGGAAGAAACAATTGTTTTACTCTGCCTTCACGGGGTTCATGACTAATATAAGTTAATTAACTTAATTGAATTACTGTTGACATGTAGGTACGTAGTTTTTGAATACAAATTAAATTTTCGTATGTTGCTACAAATAACCAGTTGTACATGAAAAAACCTACAATTGGAAGACAAGCATCGAAATTTTTGGAGATGATTGTTTTTGTTGAAGTTCAATTATTTATTGATTCCAAATAATATAAATTGCTTTTTGGATACACCCTGTAATTAATAAAAAAAAATCGGTTGTCTGTAAAGTCGGTTTACTGACGATAATTGAACGTGACAACGTCATAAGAAAATACTGATGGAATGGTTTCATTTTTCAAAAGAAAATTTTAATTTTATTTGTTTGATAGATATTTTGTATGGATATAGAGAATGAGGTAAATTGAAATGTATTGTTGTATGGCAGCTGTCCACGCGGACGCATCGCTCACTCAAGTAGGAGAGAGACAGATGTCGAACGCTGCCGAACGCGGAGGCCGATTGTGCCTCTTTGTCGCTC
>NW_020442429.1:250645-251932 GCF_000699045.2 Agrilus planipennis
AATACAGGCCTGACGCTGGAAGCTGGCGGAAATTTTAAAATGGCGTGGATGCGCGGTGGCAAAAGTAGGCAGTTTTAGGTATAACGATTGCAGCCCTCTTTCTTCAGTATTCCTATCAAGGGCGTAGATTAAATATTTAAAAATAAGGATCAGTGAGCAAGTAATAGACAGACAAACAGAAGAACTAATTGTTGATGTTGGTGACAGTCCATCTTTCGATCCCCCTACCCTCTTGCGATCCCCCATACCCCCACCCCCATCTAACCTCTATAACTTTTTATGGGGGTGAGACCGCCACGAACTTTGTATGGTACAATGGTGGGGGAGACCTCCTCTTTCGATCCCACCCTTCGGTAGTGGGGGCCATCATCTAGACATTCACTAATCTTGACCTTACCTGGTCAAGTTGACCTTTCCCATTGAACTCATCGTAAATTATTTATCATTCTCATTTGGTATAGACATTGATCTGTATATTAGGTAAACACATTCGTGGCATGCAATATTGAAAAAACAAGTGAATATTTCTCGTGAAACACGCAAGCAATCTCAATTTAGCCTGTTAAATCGGTTTAAAGTACATATATACAATATCCCGCTGGAATTGTACACCATTCATATACTTATCGTTCGTTAGTTGTCGGAGTTCTTCACTAAAATACATCTGGGATCTAATATATTATGAAGGGAAAGCATCCTTGCTAAAGCAACCAACTACAATAAATTATCCTCGCGCTAACCGCATGGTGCTAGTTGTCTGCTTTTCTTGTTGCAAGTGCATACTGCGCGAAAAATAAAACAAAATTTAATTGTACAATATACCACACTTAGCTTCAAGATTTACATTTTCAACAAGACGGTTTATAAACTGTTCTATCTATAAAAGCCAACAGCAGCAGTGGAACTCGGTTATAACAAATACGAAGAGGTAACAATATTAATCGTTATAGCCGGGTATTCGTTATAAAAACATTCTAATGTGTATCTATACTTCATTTACTTTCTCTAACGATGTGTCCCTTCTAATGTCTCATTTTGCTCTCGACTCTTGTTCATAAAACATACTTTTTGATACAGTACCTTCCAAAAGTTTTGTTCAATCATGAATAGTAGTGCGAGTCGAAAACAAGCGTTAAAGCCTCTAATATGTCTTCAAATATAAATAAACATCTCGTTGGTATTTTCAGTAGTAAATGGTACCAATAACAGCACATTTGAGCAATGCAATTGTAGCGGATAAAATGGTCAATTTTTCCGTGCAGTACTGTACGGATTATACGCTCCTCA
>NW_020442429.1:253541-260640 GCF_000699045.2 Agrilus planipennis
GTACAGGCCTGACGCTGGAAGCTGGCGGAAATTTTAAAATGGCGTGGATGCTCGGTGGCAAAAGTAGGCAGTTTTAGGTATAACGATTGCAGCCCTTTCTCTTCAGTATTCCTATCAGGGGCGTAGATTAAATATTTAAAAATAGGGATCAGTGAGCAAGTAACAGACATACAAACAGAAGAACTAATTGTTGATGTTGGTGACACTGATAGAGATTCCCATGATTAGAGTGAATGTGAAAACTAACTATAAAACAAAGGTAATAGTTTTCTTTTTGATAAGTCATGTTCTTACATTATTTTCTAGTACGCTACTGTCTTATCTGTATTAATACTATAATTTACGCCTACTGAACGCTTATTTGTGTATCGGTTCCAAGTGACTTACCCAAATAAGTCATAAATGGGCAAGTAATAACTTCATGATCAGAAATTTATCGACACTAGATCTAGATATTTTTTCTAGATATAAGATACCCTATGTACTTTTCTGTGCCCTGACAAGGTGTATCCAAAATTTCATGGTAGGTTTTAGTCGCTGTTTCACTCGCGTTAATGTCCAAAATAAATGTCATGGATCATCGACGACCACAAAAAACTAATTTTTCTATCCCTCGGGAACAGTATTTTTTCTGGGTAAAAGCTACTCTATGTCCTTTTCTGTATCCCTAACAATGTGTGTACAATATTTCATAATGATCGGTTGAGTAGTAAGGGCGTGAAATTGTAGCAAACAAACAAACTCATTTACAATATTAATTAATATTTCTGACCAAGCATTTATCGTTCTTGTAATATTATGCGATAAACTTGGGCCTTAAACGTAAAAAGTATTATTACCCTCTTGTAAGCAGAGCATCATGGAAAAGCTAAATTATTGAAAGAACTGCGCGAATTTTCTTTCGGCCTGTATTTCTCTTCCTGTTTGCGGCTAAAGGAGCTTTGTTTTTCCAGATTTTAATTAATCTCCAAAGAGAAACACCCCTCCTAACCTGACTATCCACCATCTTTACAACGGGGTTTTAATCCGGCTTAATACTTCATGAAGTTTGCAAGTTGGAGTTTGCTAAGGGTTACGTTTTTCCTTCGTTATTTAGACCTTTAATTTAATTGCGCCGATCTTGTTTTGGTACAAATTCTCTAAAATCTGAACTCTCGTCTTCTATGAACATGAAATAATATTTTTTGAAGTCCTGTTAGTTACAGAGTGATTATTTTATTACACAGATATGGCAGGACTGGCATCTAGCAAGGAGGAGTTACAAATAGCTTTAAATAAAATGGATACGATATTGACAAACCAGTACTGTATGAAAATAAAAAAAGTAAAACAAAAATACTGGTATGCAAGGGAAGGAAAAGTAGGGAATGAGCGAATATAAAGATAGGAGACGAAAAATTAGAAAAAGTGGCTGATTTTAGGTATCTAGGACGACAGATAAGTCAGGACGGAAGGAGTGGTAGGGACGGTTAATTTAGAAATTCGAAAAAGGTTGTTAAAGGTGTATGTTTGGAACACGGCATTGTACGGGTGCGAAACATGGACAGTGGGCGCGGCGGAAAAGAAAAGGTTAGAAGCGTTCGAAATGTGGTGTTATAGCCGGATGATGAGGATACCGTGGATAGAGAAGGTTAGAAATAAATAGATATTAGAAAGATTAGGAAAACAGGGGACCAATGGAAGTCAATAAGAAATATGCGAGATAGGTTAGTAGGACACCTTTTCAGGCATAAAGGTCTACTTAGAGACATATTAGAGACAAAAATGGGAGTTAGGTGGGGTAGAGGTAGACCTAGATTAGATTACTGTTCGCAAATATGCGAAGATTAGCTTAGGAGAGGAAAGAATGAAGGTGCGTGTCCAGATAGTCTTAGGACTGACGACCTTATGATGTTGATGAAACTTTTTATGCGTAACCGTGAGATACCGTTCATACTGAATATTGTAGGTGACAGCAATAAACTTATTGGAACGAACAGTTTGAAAACTTAATTACGATACAATTTCGTAGGAAGATGTTGATTATTATTAAAGTTAAAAAGCACCTTACGGCTTCTGGTGTTGACGTGGGTGTTGTAGCAGCAATTGCTAATAACTTTTGCATCCTTTAATGTTTCGTCTAATTTATTTTGTGTTAAGAAGGATTGTACACCGTTTAAATATGTACAGTCTTAGTTTAAACAAGTAACAGTTAACAATGAGACATTTACAAGAATTTTTGTACGGTTAGGATTACTATCTGTATAAGTTTCATTGCTGTATTCCTTTGATGGATTATATACTTTTAGTTTGTGTCCCCACAGTGACGCTTTTCTTCTGAAATATATCCCGACTTGTGAAGTTTTATGTTCGAATAGTTAAACTTGCAAGTTTAAAAAGTAGTTTTACATAATTCAATTTGTCTAGGCGAACAATACGGCCAAGAAAACTCGAAATTTGCTTACAACGCGGGCAATGTCTTCGACAATGGTTCGTTTAACGGTTCATCGCCGTTTTAAATCGAGTAAGCCGAGAGAATCATTTAATGTGAAACTTGCAACCTTATTTTCCACCGACTTTTCTTACTTGCAGCTTGTCTCTTATTACAATAATTTCAGACTTTATAAAGAAACGCAATTAATTCGATGCCTTCTACTTTGTAATCATAATTAACTTTAACAACCAATTTGGCTACAAAGTTTAGTCGGTTATGTATAATTAATTATAAATACAGGATATTTCTTGGAGATAATCGTATACAAATAAATACTTCCGAAAGTTTAGTACGTACTTCAGTTATTAAAGAAGAACAATTCAAAAGAAAATGCGATGATTAATTAACGTTTATCTTTATGGCAAGTATAAAAATTTTTTTGGGGAATATGAAAGAGAGAATTCAATAAAAATTCAAACACGTTTTCTTAATACGTTTGCAAATATTTTTAAACAAAATTACCAGTCGCGTACTAAAAGTACAATTTAACGTTTTATTAATTATGGAAAATTCGATTACATAGATATTAGAGTTATTTGACTTACTATTTATCATACATTTACAGATTATTTATAGTAATTGTTGTATCTATTGTAGCGCTTTTAACAGATGGAATACAGGGGGAAATTCTAAAACATGCAGGACAAGAGGTGAGAGATCGTAGTTTAAGCTAGTTAGTCACATTTACGTGATAGGGAAAGTCCCAGAGAATTATAAACGGAACGTACTAGTAATACTACCTAAAAAGAAGGGCGCGGATAGGTTGGAGACATTTAGAAGAATTAGCTTAACTTCCCTTGCGTCAAAAATCTTAACTAGAATTGTACAGAAGAGGATGGAAAAAGGGCGGAAGAACTATTAGCGGAAGATCAATTTGGGTTTAGAAGAAATAAAGGAACGCGGGAGGCCATTCTAGCTTTACGGGTAACAATAGAGAAAACGATAGAAAAAAAAAGAGTGCGTACATAGGATTTGTAGATTCAGGAAAAGCTATTGACAATGTTAAATGGGACAAGATGTTAAATATACTTGAAAATGTAGAGATGAATTACAAAGATAGAAAAGTGATACTTAGTTTGTATAAAAAGCAACAGGCAGTTAGAGAAATGGGGCTGCAACGTAGAGAAGTAAATATTAGGAAGGGAGTCAGACAGGGATGCACCGCTACTTTTTAATTTAGACATCGAAGACGCGATCAACATCATTAAAGACAGTACAACTGTAGGGATAGATGTACAGGGGCAAAAGATTAGTATGCTTCGTTTTGCAGATGATATTAGCAGTATTAGCATCTAGCAAGGAGAATTTAGAGATAGCTTTAAATAACTTTAAATAAAATGAAAGTGATATTAACAAAACAGTACTGAAGAAAAACTAGGTAAAAAGCGAATATAAGGATAGAAGACGAAAAACTAGAAAAACTCGCCGATTTTAGGTATCAAGGAGGTCAGATAGGTCAGGACGGAAGGAGTAGTTGAAATATAAAGCAGAGGATAGCGCAGGGTCGAGTCGCTTTCAGTAAAAAGAAGTCACTTCTATGCTCGCGAATGGTTAATTTAGAAATTCAAAAAAGATTGTTAAAGGTGTATGTTTTTAGCACGACGCTGTAAGGGTACGAAACATGGACAGTGGACGCGGCGGAAAAAAAAAGGTTGGAAGCGTCCGAAATGTGCTGTTACAGGCGAATGATTGATGACACCGTGGATAGAGAAGGTTTGAAATGAAGAGGTATTAGAAAGAATAGGAGAACAGAGGACTCTATGGAAGTCAATAAAAAAATAGGCGAGATAGGTCACCTTCTCAGGCATGAAGGTTTTGTCAGAGACATATTAGAGGCAGAAACGGGAGTTAGGAGGGGTAGAGGTAGACCTTGATTAGATTACTGTTCGCAAATAGTTAAGGATGTAGGATGGTCTAGTTTTAGGGAAATGCGAAGATTAGCTCAGAATATGAAAGAGTGTAGGTGCGTGTCCAACCAGTCTTAGGACTGATGGTCTAATGATGATGATGAGCGCTATTAAAACATTTGAAATCTAAAGTTCGGTACGTACCTAACCTTTTTTTTATAGAAAAAAGCTTGATAATTTATTTGATACACCTTCGCCGCTTTTGTTTACTTCATTATTTTTTTGTTTTTTATTTAGGAGTCGTTTTTCAAATTATCTGTTTTATCCATGCGCTGCCAAAGGAATATTATTGAGATGAAACAATTCTATTTCGCTCCAATAATAAAATTTCCGACTTCACCTCTCCAATTTTTCCCCCTATAGGTTTTGAGTGTTTTTGTTTCCGATTGTATTCCCCCAAACGTCGCCATCGTTAAATTTGATGAAAGCATCTGTCACGTAACTTCCGTTAGTTTTCCCCGGTTCAAATGACAGGAACATTTGTAACAGTCAACTTCTATTTCTGATAACAAGTAGCAGTAGTAGTTGTATTAGTATTAGTTCAAAATACCGTTGATAAAGACAAGTCCAAACAAACGCAATACGTAATTTGCCGCCTCATAAATTTCTAACACTACACGCTACACTACTTGGATCCAGTCCAGAATGGTTTCATCACGATTTGTCACAACGGTGAAATTCTTCTTACCGGACGAACGAGACGTTCAACTGTGACATCCGAATTTATACTTAACGCCACATGTTTAACATCAACAAATTGAAAAGGTGTTCAATTAGTCGAAAATGATAGCAATTTGTTTGGTTGGCCCCGTTTTAATTGGAACATGGAAAAAAAAAGACTGAAGTAAAGTTCATTTAAAACAGTCTTTTTTAGTAAGTACACCGGAATTCTTTTGCGTCTGATCGAATTTCAAAATGGCTTTTAAGGTTCAGTTTACCTTAAAATAAAAAAAACGGTCAAATGCGAGTCGAACCCAAATTGTCCCATTTATTAAAGTTTTGCTCCATTTCAACTCCTTAAAATGCGATTTTCTCAAAATCCGTTCTTAGGTTACCCCTTCGTAACAGTGACAATATGCTGTAAAAATTTTATTCAACTCGACCCAATAGTTTCGGTTGTGTGTCAGTCAGGACAAGTTCCTTAATATTTGTACCTATAAATTTTCATTTTTAAAAATAATCGACTAATCGCAAACTGTTAATACAGATTAATCCAAAATGATATCAGAAGTAAATTTTGTAGGCCGATACAAAGAAGAATTCGAGTAAGACACTTAACATCCCGAGATAAAAATGTTCTGTCTCTCAGAGTCTCTGAAAGCGAGACTCGAGTCTCCGTCTCTAATCGAGTCTCTCTGATGTCGCTGAGAGAGACTGTCGAGAAACTGTCAAAAAAAATGTTTAGCGTCTCTGAACGAGAAACTCGAATCGCTCATAGAGAGATCCTTATTTCATATCCAGTCTCTGAACGAGAAACTCAAATCTCTGAACGAGAGACTCGAATCTCTGAGTTAACAATTTTAACGTTCGAGTCTCTCATACAAAGACTGTAATAGATCCATAAAACACCTAGGCAATAACTGAGAGACTGTGAAAGACTGTGAGAGACGCTCTCAGAGACGCTAAAAGACGCTGGAAGACTCTGAGAAACTGGAGAGAGACTGAGAGAATTTTTGTATAGGGATTAACCGTTTTGCAGTGAATATTCACTGGTTTTCACCCCCGATCTTGTGACTGAATTAGTGAAATTTCACTGAATAAACCACTTTGTTGATCACTTTCTAACGCTTAGAGGGATTTCCCCCGATACATAACACCATTTTTCGCTCAGACGACTGAAGGCCCGAAGCAAGAAGGCCAAGTATTTCAAGGAATCAAATGAAACTTCACAATCGTCGTAATGATGCCAGGGTTGTAGTAAACTATTCGCGAACAAAGCCCGTTAGAAAAACCTCTTTAGGACCATTTAGAGCCATTCGCCAACGATTTTTGAGAAACTTTTGTTTTCATATTTTCGCGATTACTTCTATTGTCTAAAACGTAAACATATAATTTCTACGATTTTTTTCTAAATTACCACGTTGACAAAGTGGAGAGTAAAATTTTTCCAAAAAATGAACATTTTACAGTTACTTATGGCATCTGCAATAAGAATTTATAACTAATCCTATCATGTCTCACGCGATGTCCTACCATCTTATCCATTTCCATTCCTGTCAGCACAGGGAAAAGTAGTATTATGTAGTTAGTATCAGCAATTTCTTATGCTGAAGTGTACGATGTGTTGCATAGCTATTCAGAAACGATTCCTTTAAATTTCATTTTTTAAACAATTTTTAACACAAAGAAACTGATTAAACAAATTGTTCAAAAAAGTGAATTTCGACCAGTTTCGAGCTCACCGTGACTGATAGGGGGAACAACCGGTTGTCTTCTTATAACAATATCTGTAATCGGTAATATAAAGTTTCAATTCATGTTTTTAAACAGAAGTTTTTATTTTTGAAACAACTTATTTGGTATTGTATAACTAACTGTTTTTATTATACCCAATAGTTGTTTTTTAAGGAAGTACAGACAATTACTACTGATCTACTAATGCTTACGTAAACCGATTTTTCTGATAAATCTTGTAATAAAATATCTGTAAAAACCACTGTTAGGGTTTAAAATATTCATACAAAAATTAAAGAGAGTGGGGGGGGGGTAATTAAGTCTC
>NW_020442429.1:261825-282984 GCF_000699045.2 Agrilus planipennis
GCGTAGAATTAATTGGAATTTTTCACACACAAGCCTTGCTATATGAGCTCTCAAAGCATATAAAAATTATACGGCGTAAATGTGAAGTTGAGTGCAAAAGAATACAATTAATTCCTCTGTCGGGAAAAAACGAAATGACTTTCCGAACAACCCTATATTTCATGTCAATCGATTGTCTTCCTATTTTTTTATCCATGCGTTGGAAAAAGAATTACCTTTCACTATATTTTGAATGTTGCTGTCATCAAGTCTAACAGAAATCTATTACAACCACTAGAATTGATGGCAAATATACGTGACATGTAATCAATGAACTGATAGAAAATGTTGATATTCTGACACGGCTGACAGTTTGCAGAAAATAGGGGATTTCCATTTCCGTTTTTAGAGATCATAAAGTTACAAGTTAAGCCGAGTGCAACCGCAGAACGCGAAACGACATAAAATATAAAGCTTTTGCACGATTTGAAACAAAACTAAACTTACTCGAGCACAAAGTTGTCGAGAAAATCTTCAACGTCAAAAGACTTTCGTGCATTCGCGGATTGAATCAATTTTGTTAGAAGGACTTCGTACAATTTGGTGATGCATTCCTACACAAAAATGCGTCATCACAGGGTCATTATTTTGAAGACAAATTCAACATTCATACAATTTAGTGATTTATTCTAGAAATGGACCGAGTACTTGGTTTGAATCGGCCGAGTACCGGACAGTGACGGGTAATTCTACCAGAGAAAAAAGAAAAATAATTTAATGAGTATAACAATACACCAGTGGTACTGATAAAACACTACTGTATGGAAATAAATAAAAGTAAAGCAAAAATACCGGTATCCAAGTGAAGAGTGGCTGATTTTAGGTATTTAGGAAGGTAGATAAGTCGGGACAGAAGTAGAGATATAATGCAGAGGATATCGCAGGGTCGAGTCGCCTTCAATAAAAAGAAATCACTTCTATACTCGCGAACGGTTAATTTGGAAATTCGAGAAAAATTGTTAAAGGTGTATGTTTGGAACACGGCGCTGTACGGGTGCGAAACATGGACAGTGGACGCGGCGGATAAGAAAAGGTTAGAAGCGTTCGAAATGTGGTGTTACAGGCGAATGATGAGGATACCGTGGATACAGAAGGTTAGAAATGAAGAGGTATTAGAAAGAATAGGAGAATAAAGGACTCTACGGAAGTCAATAAGAAATAGGCGAGATAGGTTAGTAGGGCACCTTCTCAGGCATGAAGGTCTAGTCAGAGACATATTAGAGGCAAAACTGGGAGTTAGGAGGAGTAGAGGTAGGCCTAGATTATAATGAACAATAAACAACTTCTACCACTAAATCGCAACATAGCTAATGGCTGCATCCTGCTATTGGGGATGGTCTACCTCCACCTCTCTTTATTCCAGTTTCTGCTTCTAATAACTCTCTAACCAGCCTTTCGTATCAGAATTGCTACCCTTTCGTCCTACTTTTCCTTTATGATTTACATAGCACCTCTTGTTCCCTTTCTTTTTCCAACACATACCTCTTTCGTTTCTAACCTTTTCTATATTATAATCAACCTTTTTTACTGACAGTGAGTTTTCGTAAGGTGTTGGATATAAATACATGTACTATTAGTATGGTCTAATTTTAGGTAAGTGTTTGGCGTCAGGCCGACTCGACCCGATAATGTTGTACCTTCTTGTACTCTGCCGTCTAATTAGTGGCCGCGAGAATTTCTGAAGTGCATGTCTTGATTTCAATTACCTATTCAATTCTTCTTTCCTTATTCCTAAATTACCGCGTCCTATAGCCTTCGCCACACCGGCTTTTCCCGCATAATTTGCATTGGTTGGGAACATACAAAGGAATCGATTCAGGTCCGGTGGAACAACCGTGGAATTTTTTTACTGTGCATTGTTTTGAAAAAATTCGCCAGTAAATTCGACCCAATTTTTTTACAAAAAATCGGTTCATGATTATTCATTACAATATCGTCAGTTCTAAGACTGGTTAGACACGCACTTCCACTCCTTCCTATCATGATCTAATCTTCGCATTCCCTTAAAACTAGAACATCCTACATCCTTAACTTTTTGCGAACAGTAATGTAATCTAGATCTACCTCTACTCCTCCTAACTCCTGTTGCAGCCTCTAATATGTCTCTGAGTAGACCTTCACGCCTGAGATGGTGTCCTATCAACCTATCTCGCCTACTTTTTATTGACTTCCATAGAGTCTTCTGTTCTCCTATTCTTTCTAATACATCTTCATTTCTAACCTTTTCCATGATATCCTCATCATCCGCCTGTAATACCACATTTCTAACCTTTTCTTTTCCACCGCGCTCATTGTCCATGTTTCGCACCCGTACATCGCCGCACTCCAAGCATACACCTTTAACAATCTTTTTCGAATTTCTAAATTAATCGTTCGCGAGAATACAAGTGACTTCTTTTTATTAAAAGCGACTCGACTCTGCTCTATCCTCTGTTTTATTTCCCTACTACTCCTTCCGTCATTACTTATCTGACTTCGTTAGACCTAAAATCAGCCACTTCTTAGAATCTTTAAGGATATGGGATGCTCTAGTTTTAGGGAAATACGAAGATTACCTCAGGATAGAAAAGAGTAGAGGTGATGAAACAATTTTGTTATCGCCATTAAACGGATGGGTTTAATGCAGTGCTTAAAACACTTTATAATAAACATGTCAACCCTGTGAGATGTTTTCTGTATTTCATGCCTATAATCAATTTTTAATCAAGAATATGTGTTTTACTTGAAAAACAATTTAAAACATCGTTAAAAAACACTGTAATTTAAAACATGTTTTATTTAGATTGTGCTTTAAACATTGTTTAAAAAATGTGTCCTTAAACATGCTGCCCCGATTGGACCAAATAAAATTCTCCGACATATGAAACTTTATTGAAGAAATACTATGTTGTTGATTTTCTTTATATAAGATCAAAAGTTTAATTATGAACCCAGGATTATTACAATGTCTGTATAACATTTAAAAGGTTCTAAAGTTTCAAACTTGCGACTGCGGAATAGTACACTTAGTTAAAATATGGCGGTTTCACTTTATTACTATTGAATTAATCTTGTCCCCCTTCGTACAGAATTAGAACATGAATAAAAACATAAAATGCAACATAACAGTGAAACAGTTTTGCAAGTTTTGAATTTTGTGGTGTAAACAAAAAACAAAAAAAATTTAACGCTTGACGTAAAACTTTACGATGCGGTTTTGTTGCCGAAGTTGATCCTTCTAACCAGTGGCGGCTGCCATTGTGCTTTATGAAGGGAGCACTTAAAATGTGATTTATTTCTTCATTACCTCGGAAAATTAAGTGTTTAATTTCTTTTTATAGCAAAGAGCAATTTATGCGCAATGATGATTCTCTAAAACATTGTAAAAATCATATGAATTATTAGAAAAATTATTAATAAGATTATCTGTTTAGTTACAGTATCATTTTCAACTGCGGCTCATGAGTATTTTCATTGCCATTCTGTTCTGAACAGTTTTCTCGCTCAGTAAAAGTTTTCGTAATTAGTGAGACCACCACTGCATTATGGTCACATCTGGCACGCCCATGTAAATTTTCTTTTATTATACCTATCGACAAAAGAATATAAAAAATTTATTGTAGCACGCACATCATAAATGAATAAAAATACTGGTATTACACCCACCCCCTGTTTCTAGTTATAAAACTGTATATCAGTAACATGTGGCTTTCGGCTCTTACGAAAATTATCAATTAGGGCAGGGGGTGAATAAAGAGTTTCTTAAAAATGTCACTTACGTATGTTTTAGTGTCTGAGAGCAGTGTTAAAAAATATTCCGTTCACTTAGAGAAAGGTACACAATGGAAAATCGATAAGTGCGGATTGTGTTATGGTCCGGCCAGCCTTATTCGGAAACATCTGACTGTAAACGATCGGCCATATTCCGGGGATCAACTCACGACCAATATTCATCCCTCACGCTGTACCATTCTCTAAGTGGACGGACTATAACATCCAAATAATTTTTTCATCGGTGTAATGAAGTGGCTTGCAATTTTGAAACAATTTATGACATGTGCTCATAAGATGTAAGGTTCGCTATAAGGTGGGGTAGAGGGACATCGCCACCTGCCCCCTCGACCATTATCCGTCGACATTCATTTATCATAACCACAACGTATCAGACACGGGCAGCAAAAGCTCATAAATCATGTCCATTCGAAGCCCGCCTTCGGGTTTATGGTAGAAACTTTTCTCAATCGACAGAAATTTTATTAATCGGCCCCGACGGTTGCTCGATTTCGTTTGTTTGAATAAAATGTATGCTGCGGCTCGTACACAACGTCAACTGTAATAAAATATAGTCCGGCAGACTCACTTAGGGGCTCATAAATCCCCATTTTTACCAATAAATAATCGACAAAGTGATTTCGTTCCTAAAAACGTAACTGTTTCGACATTCAACTGCGAATAATCGAATTAGGTCACTAACTATACCTCCATTTGTTTTTGTCTTTTAAGAACAAAAATATTTGTTTTCCTTTAATCTCTAATATAATATGGAATATTATTCTTAAAATTCATTTCTGAATTTTTTTTACCCATTACAAACTACTTCAAATTAATGAAGGAAAAATTGTTGCTGTTGTCACACCCACGCCGGGAAACGAACCCGGGAACTTTGGCAACTGCAACAATTTTTCCTTCTTTAATTTGAAGTAGTTTGTAGTGGGTAAAAAAAGATTCAGAAATGAATTTTCAGAATAATATTTCATATTAAACTAGCTCACTTCTAAAAGATGTCTAAATCGTATGTATCTCTAATATAAATTGTAAAGAGTCTGGTCAGCCGTTGAGAGAGTCCTCAGAATTGATTGCAAATTTTGTTCGTAATTACGCTGGGTATGATCACATTACATCTGCACCCTACTACCTATAAGACATTTAGACATTAATCATTTTTGTTCAAAACAAATGCTATTGTACAATGGTATCTCATATTGCATAGGCAGCCCACATGCTAGACCTGCAACAGGGGAAATATACGCATTTTTCTAACCTAACAAATTTGACAGCTGCTGCATATAATTGTAAAAACATTGACTGTCGCCGATCTGTTTTAACTAACAGATTGTAAGGTCAGGTATCTATTGTAACCATAAAGAGGGGCAACTAGTACGTCCTAATAGAAATTTATTTTATAAAGAGGTTGACCATTTATAGGTCAGGCGTTGAACAAATATTTGTTCTGTAATTAGGTTTTTCGTTTAAATTAAGCAGCTTTTGTTTCGCTTGTTTTTAAATAAATAGGTCAAGATTTAAATCGTTTTTAATTCCAAAAGCCAGCCAACTCGTTCAAATAAAATTCCATTTTGTTCGAAAAACAAAGCAATTTATTCTAACTCAGTTTTGGTTTCCTACAAAATATAAAAACAATCGGCAACAGCATTAACAAATCTAATATATTTTCCTTCATTTTTTCAAGTACCTATCACACTAATACACTGGCCAAAAAGGAGATTTTGTTAAACAGCAGAGACAAGGGCAATTATAATTTTTCTGTTTTGACTAACTCCACTATTGCATCTAACCATATGTGCTTAGTTCTAGGCAACAACCGATTTTAAAATTTAAGGTAAATTTGAAGTGATTCCTTCATATGACACTTTAAGAAACTCAATAGTGGTTAATATTTTAAATGTTAAACTGGAAATTCATTTAATTTTTCTATTCCTTTTCTTCTTGTAAACTGAAAAAAATGGTTTGTTTTCATTGTTGTAGTACCGCCAAGTTGGACTTCTCAAAGAATTGATTCTACAAAGTTTATCGTGCAAAAACTTTCTTACGCTTTTGATAGAAAAATTTGTTTATTAATACGTGTTGGTACCTTGTGGGTACAATATGAACAAAACTAATCTTCAATTTGCTGTGACTAATAGAACATGTGACAATTTTTAGGGGTTTCCCAGAATGTCAGCCAGCATGTTCCTTTATATCGAAAATTACCAGTTTTTGTTTATTGTTATCGATGCATTGATAATTATTAGTTGCGATTATTGCCATCGATTACATAATTATCGATAACTACGAATACTTCGATATTTTTGCCAAAACTAACGTATATACCATTATGACAATGCACAAAAAATATCGGTTTATAACAGACACCGCCAGGATAAACTGCGACCTGCAGGAAGTATTCGAAAATAAATTGTGTTAACAATGAAAATTGATATCACATCAAACAAGACTCTGCAAACAAATCACTAATCCTTGTTTTTACGAGGCACTAAATATAAAATTCGACGTTTTAAGAATTGGTTGTCCCGCTTTTTTCACTTTCCAAAAATTTAACAGCTATCAAATGCATACATATACATGTATGACTTATCTACTTCTTCCAACTACTAACATTTCCGGGTTTTGCTCCTTAAATAGGATAAATATACATTGTTTAAAAAAATTAAGGATAGCGAAAACACATTTTTTAATCTTTTAATATAATGCAAGTAATTCTTGTGTATATAGTGGAATTCGTTTATTATGACTCCGCCTATATTGACCAAACTCTTAACATGAATTAATTGAGTGTTAAGTTTGGTTTTCATATTAAATTCACCATAGGAAAGTTTGGATATAATGAATCCGTTTTAAATGACATATCGTTTATTATGACTGATTCTCAAGAAATTATATCCGGCTAAAGTGATCCAAATGACTTATAATAACATTATATATATTGATAGTACAATTCATCGATCTTTTTCTTTTTCTGTTAATAAATATATACAATTTGCAGTTTTTCTCTCTATTAAACTAAATAACTAACTAAACTAAAAATAGAAAGTTGCTTACTTTCTAAGACTATATGCTTTGTATGACGCCCGCTTAGTATGACGTGTTTGTCATTTCCCTTGATGTCATTATAAGCGGATTTTACTGTATATGTAAGTCATGGATTTTTCAAAATCGGCTTTAAGGATTTTGACTAAATTCACAAGGCGCGTTTTTTTTTGTCAAGAATTTAATTCCATATGGCTGATTTTTGAAAAAATAAGTCATTTAATAAACAGTTCGACGCTAAACATGACTATTATATACAGTGCAACATGCGCGGCGCATTTAGATTATCATCCAATTGAAGCTCGATTAACTCGATATTAACTAAAAGATAATCCACAAAACTACACAAAATTTAATGCACAAAAACAATATTTTAAATTACACTTAACAAAATACATGTAACTTAATTTAACTTTACTTATTTGAGCTGATACTCATTATCAAAATCAAAATATATTCTGCTAACAGGTTATTAGAATAGCATTTGTGTTCATTTTTAAATCCATCAGTGCGGTTTCGGTATTATGTTATTATTACATTTCACGCACTACGTGAAATTCAAGTGTAATAATAGAAGCAAATCAATGGGTAAAATGTTTTATGTATTCATTTGTTCAGCCAAAATTCTACATACGGTGAGCACCTACAGGAACAACACAGCTTTTATTTGTGGTATATTTTTTAGTGTATTTTTAGATTCCCGTTTTGTAAATCACAATTTAATAATATTAAACATGAAATACACATAAAATCGAGCAAATAACCATATTTAATAATTGAGTCAGTAATATGCAAATTTTACATGAACACTAAAATACCGATGAAATGTACAATTTTTCAGAACCTCTTTTGTACACTTTATAGTTCCACGTGTGATAAATTTTAATATTTTAATACATATATCGTATTAAGTAGTTCAATATTTTATTCATGCAGTCAACGTATTACAATATTTTATAACTTTTGATCCATTATTTAAATGAGAATACAATTTATAAAATAATTCGATGCTCTTTAGATAGTTTAGATAGCAGATACCAACCAGAATTATACTTCATTTACTTTCTCTAGCGATGTGCCTCTTGTCTTGGATGCGCGCTGGCAAAATCGTAGGTAGGGAGAAAAAGCTCATTATACTCTCGACTCTTGTTCATTAAACATACTTTTTCATACAGTACTTGCCAAAAGTTTTGTTCAATCATGAATAGTAGTGCGTGTCGATAACAAACGTTAAAGCCTTTAATATGTCTTCAAATATAAATAAACATCTCGTTGATATTTTCAGTAGTAAATGGTACCAATAACAGCACATTTGAGCAATGAAATTGTAGTGGATAAAATGGTCAATTTTTCCGTGCAGTACTGTACGGATTATACGCTCCTCACCGGTTAAGAGTTTGGCCGAGAGTTGTCTCCTTCCTTTTCTGGCCTAGTGCTGTTCTTTTCTACTTTGCGCCGGTCAAACTGAAGGTCACATCGCTACAGAAACTAAACGAAGTATAATAATAATTTAAGTTTTTTCCCTACAACACGCCAACAGTTTAAGTGTTTTAGTTGTTACTTATTTTTTTTTTTTTCAAAATTACCTTTGTTAGTCGTCTTGTACTACAACAACACACAAAATTAATTACATCCTCCACTGTTCCTCATAATCTAAGTACCCAAAACAATTAAGCATTTCTACCTACCTTCGCACTCGACGTACATACGTATTATACTCTGCGACAGTGCAATGGTCTACTTAAGACGAAAAAAATAATATGTACATATGTCAGAAGATACCTGTGTGCGTGTGTGTACGTATGTACTTGTAAAATAATTGTATACTACGTGTAGCATTTGTACACATATAAGTGAATATGTAATAACATTGTTGTATGAAAAGGATATGGATTAGAGATGAGTGCCAGACACCAACTCCGGGGTCTTGTTGTTTGCGACAAGTATCCCAGGGCTATGGGGGCGATCCCTGGATAAGGGATGTTGGGGTTGATCTCTGTCTGACCCGAGCCAGAACCAGACTCGCTTTCTGTAAAGGAAAAAAGAGAAAATTAAAAAATGAAATACCTACAAAAATGTTATCATATCAAATTGTATCTTTATACAATTCATGTCACAGTGAAGTTAACCAACGAAACGAAAATATATTCCTTTTTAGAAATCCCTTACGGTTAAAGAAAATTAATACATTTAAGTATATTATAATGTGGAAACGTTTAGTTAAGTACAAATATATCAAACTAAAATTTGAATAGTAAAAAGTAGGAAACCTTACGGGAAAACTTAATAAACTAACAGTAACTGATTAAGTACTTGGTCAGTAGTTTATAGAAACTATCAGACGTGGATAGCAACTTCGACCTCATCGGCACGTCATAGAAAGTCTTGATAAATCACCAACTAAACCGAAAAAACTGCAAATGAATGTTTTTGCAGGTAAGACACAAAATTCGTCGAACAATTACACATTTCAGTCCTAGCATATCTCTTTTTTATGCTGCACGAGCGAAAACCCATAAATTGATGAGTGTGTGGAATATGTTTTTTCAACCACGTCTGTCTGAAAATACCTTCTGCTTTTCTGAAAACTCTGTCCTAAATTAAGTAAACTCTCAAAACCTTTTGAACAAACGTTGACGAATTATAAAATGTTTTGGATTTCTCTTCAACGTTTTAGCACAGAACAGCAAAAACAGATAATAAAACTTTGTGTAGATGTAAACGCTTCAAATGGTGGTCTCAATTTAAACAACTTTCGTACGTAATGCCTACATTAAATAAACTTCATGTTTTTCATCAGGAAAAACACAAAACTTTAATACGTACTCACCTAAATGCTAAACTGCTTTTGGGTTTTTACGAAAACGACGTAGCTAACTCTATTTCTACGTCTTGCTTAAGCCTTTTTCTAAACTTTTATCGCAGGCTGTTATTAAATTCCACCCCTAATCCGACATCTACGTATCTCTCCCAAACACATGAAACGATGTACAGGTAAGGGAGAATGTTCACCGAATATAGAAATTACACATTTTTTTTATTCATTTCTTTGTCGCTCAAAGCGTTTATTAGTCTGTTCGGTATCGGTTTATGCCACCCTTTGAAGTATACTCTTTATCAAAATAAAAGTAAAAAACAAAAATACTGGTATACAAGGGAAGGAAAAGTAGGGAAAGAGCGAATATAAAGATAGGAGAAGTCGCTGATTTTCGGTATTTGGGAAGACACATAAGTCAGGACAGAAGGAGTAGTAGGGATATAAAGCAGATGATAGAAAGAAGTCACTTCTATGCTTGCGAATGGTTATTCGAAAAAGATTGTTAAAGGGGTAGTTTGGAGCGCGGCATATTACGGGTGCGAAACATGGACAATGGGCGCGGCGGAAAAGAAAAGGTTAGAAGCGTTCGAAATGTGGTGTTACAGACGAATGATGAGGATACCATGGATAGAGAAAGTTTGAAATAAAGAGGTATTAGAAAGAATATGAGAACAGAGTCAAAAAGAAATAGGCGAGATAGGTTAGTAGGACACCTTCTCAGGTACGAAGGTCTAGGAAACGGGAGTTAGGAGGGGTAGAGGTAGACCTGGATTAAATTACTGTTCGCAAATAGTTAAGAATGTGGGTTGTTCTAGTTTTAGTGAAATGCGGAGATTAGCTCACGATAACAAAGAGAGGAGATGCGTGTCCAACCAGTCTTAGGACTGACGACCTTATAAAGATGATAATACGAACAGAGGCAGACAGATGAGTAATCTTTAAAGGCTACTTTCTTTTTAAAAAAGAATATGAAATTCTAAAAATACAAACAAAAATAAGTGGTGTTTCATTCAAGTTGACACAGTTGACAAAAAACATAGTACAATGGTACAGTCTCATATAAAGACGGTCAAAATAACTGTAAAACTTGCTTCTCGTTGTAACTCTTTTATATTCTCAAATATTGCATACATGAGTTTTCCAGATTTTTATCTGAGTCTTTATTCTCGTCAATATTATTTGTTGATGTCACCCTTTGAAGGTTACTTTTAATAGAATTTTCTCCATATTCGGTTATCAACTCGCCACTAGTGTATAATGCTTGGTGCGTGCAAAACAAAATGAATTACAAGCCCGTTTAATTTAAAATTTTACTTTTACAAGTCGAGTCGCGTATGCGGTGAAATAAGACAACATTAATCTCCTTATTTTTCTCCTATTTTCTTTCTGTTTTCGGGAGTAAAATAAAGTTGACGTTAAACGAACAATACGCCTTTTCTTACCGTTACATCGGCCCTTTCGTTTGGAACTAATTGTTATTAATTGTACATTGCAGATCTGCTGTAAATTAGAGAAAGAAAAGTACTTACAGTTCAATGGCCCGTAATAATTTATACTAAAAGTAAAAAATCCTTTAAAATTGATAAATAGCCTAGCTGTTACAGTACCTTTCACTTCCACTTCCATGCTCGCGAACGTTAATTTGAAAATTCTAAAAAGATTGTTAAAGGTGTATGTTTGGAGCGTGACGTTGTACGGATGCGAAACATGGTCGGAAGGTCCGGTGGAAAAGAAAAGGTTAGAAGCGTTGGAAATGTGATAGGCGAATAATGAGGCCACTGTGGATAGAGGTTAGAAACGAAGAGGTATTAGAAATAATAGGTGAGCAAAGGACTCTATGGAAGTCAATAAGAAATAGGCGTGATAGGTTAGTAGGACACCTTCTCAGGCATGAAGATCTAGTCAGAGACATACTAGAGGCAGAAACAGGAGTTAAAAGGAGTAGAGGTAGATCTAGACTAAATTCATCATCATCGTAAGGTCGTCAGTCCTAAGACTGGTGTGACACGTACCTCCACTCTTTCCTATCCTGAGCTAAACTTCGCATTTCCCTAAAACTAGAACAGCCCACATACTTAACTTTTTGCCAACAGTAATCTAATCTAGGTCTACCTCTCTACCTCTCCTAACTTCTATTTCTGCCTCTAATATGTCTCTGACTAGACTTTCATGCCTGAGAAGGTGTCCTACCAACCTATCTCGCCTATTTTTTATTGACTTCCATAGAGTCTTCTGTTCTCCTATTCTTTCCAATATCTCTTCATTTCTAACCTTTTCTACCCACGTTATCCTCATCATCCGCCTATAACACCACATTTCGAACGCTTCTAACCTTTTCTTTTCCGCCGCTCCCACTGTCCATGTTTCGCACCCGTACAACGCCGTGCTCCAAACATACACCTTTTTCTAATTTCTAAATTAACCGTTCGCGAGCATAGAAGTGACTTCTTTTTATTAAAGGCGACACGACCCTGCGCTATCCTCTGCTTTATATCTAGGTATCTAAAATCAGCCACTTCTTCTAATTTTTCGTTCCCTATCTTTATATTCGCTCTTTCCCTACTTTTTCTTCCCTTGCATACCAGTATTTTAGTTTTACTTTTATTTATTTTCATAAAGTACTGATCTGTCAGTACCGCTTCCATTTTATTTGGAGTTATCTCTAGGTCCTCCTTGCTAGATGCTAATACTGCTATATCATCTGCAAATCTAAGCATACTAATCTTTTGCCCTTGCACATCTATCTCTACAATTGTACTGTCTTTAATGATGTTGATGGCATCTTCGATGTATAGATTAAAAACAAGCGGTGACAGTGTGCATCCCTGTCTCAGTCCCTTCCTACTATTTACTTCTCTACGTTGCATCCCTAGCTTGATAACTGCCTGTTGCTCTTTAGATTAAATTACTGTTCACAAATAGTTAAGGATATGAGAAGTTCTAGTTTTAGACAAATGCGAAGATTAGGCCAGTATAGGAAAGAGTGGAAGTGCGTGTCCAACCAGTCTTAGACAGAGGCAGTGATCTTTAAGGGTTACTTTCGTCGTAGAGAAATACAAACAAAGATAAGTAATGTTAAATTCAAGTTGGCACAGTTGACAAAAACCTTACTACAGTCTGATATAAAGACGGTCAAAGTAACTCTAACATTTTCCACTTTTTAGAACACTTTTGGAGAAATTTACTTGAAGTGGGACACCGCATATATTCTCAAATATTGCATATATGAAGTACGAGTTTCCCAGATTTCCATCTGAGTCTTTATTCTCGTCCGTATTATTTGTTGTGACTCTTCCTTTCAGTCATCTTATTGAAAAGTTTCAAGGGTTTCACCATTAATAACATTCAGACTTTCGGTATATCTACATGATAAAGAATTGACTTTTTATGTTTCGGGAACGCTCTCGTTGAGGGATTTCTATGAGCAAGAGAGATTTGCACTGAGTTAGCCCTGTCAGCGTTCCACGGCGTCATCCCTCAGGCAGAAAACGAAACAAAATCCTCAGTGTTAGCCGTAGACATCCCGATAAATCTTTCCCTTTGAGAAAAATAACGTCGATCGTAGACAGGACAAAGAAAATTTATTATCTGCACATATTGTACAAATGTAGACTGACAGTTATAAATAAGACAGTGATATGCTAACATATCGTGAAATGAAATATTATTCAAACTGCTGGACCTTCAGAAAGTCACCACAGAGGTCAAGCGTTAGCTAAGACCGGGAGCAAGACTTTATTGTAATGATGCAAAGTATAAGACGAAGTTAGCGCCTCGAAATTTTAATTTTCTTTTAATCGACTTTTTATTCATAATTAACTGTGATACTTTGGTTAGAAAATTGTACTTTAGATACCCTTTTCGGATATAAAATTACCCAGTTATGTCTTTTATCTTTGATAAGCTATATTAATTGCTTGAAGCATTAAATATAAAAAATACAACGTGTAATTATACAACACGCTACTGAAGTGAAACTTCTTCAAACACACAAACATACCAGGATAGGGGTTAAGGAACTGATTTAATGGTATTATTTGTACACTATGAATTTAAATTTTACACTATACATGCCGGAGTTGCCTGTAACGAACGTTGCATTGAAGCGCGCTCACGGCTCAAACGATCCCCACTACGGACTCGACTACGTGGCCGAGTGGAGGGGGGACATCCGCTGCATGATTTCGTTACATAGCAACTCGCATGAAACGAACTTTAATTTACCCGTTTTGACTACAAATTCTTTTTCTAATTGAAAATATTTTTACGCCATTGCGCACTCAAGTTAACACAACTTTTATCATATATCATGTCATTAACATTAAAAAGCCTTTTTTCTAGTATATATAGTGGCTGATTTTAGATACCTAGGAAGTCAGATAAGTGAGGATGGAAGGAGTAGTAGGGATATAAAGCAGAGGATAGCGCAGGGTCGTGTTGCCTTTAATAAAAAGAAGCCACTTCTATGCTCGCGAACGGTTAATTTAGAAATTCGAAAAAGGTTGTTAAAGGTGTATGTTTGGAGCACGGCGTTGTACGGGTGTGAAACATGGACAGTGGGAGCGGCGGAAAAGAAAAGGTTAGAAACGTTCGAAATGTGGTGTTATAGGCGGATGATGAGGATATCGTGGGTAGAAAAGGTTAGAAATGAAGAGATATTGGAAAGAATAGGAGAACAGAAGACTCTATGGAAGTCAATAAAAAATAGGCGAGATAGGTTGGTAGGACACCTTCTCAGGCATGAAGGTCTAGTCAGAGACATATTAGAGGCAGAAACAGGAGTTAGAAGGGGTAGAGGTAGACCTAGATTAGATTACTCTTCGCAGATAGTTAAGGATGTGGCCTGTTCTAGTTTTAGGGAAATGCGAAGTTTAGCTCAGGATAGGAAAGAGTGGAGGTACGTGTCCAACCAGTCTTAGGACTGATGACCTTATGATGATGATATAGTTAGGCAAGTTTATATTTGGAGAGGACATTTAAAAAGGCATTTGTTAAGGTCAATTAAAAGGAGTTACAAATTTAACCCATTAAGTTAACTCCCCCTGGTGGCTTGAACTGTGCTAGGAGTCCTGAAGACATCAGCGTTAATTACAATAGGGCATTTTTAGCATTTTTTTAGCGCTAATTTCTTGCTTTCGTTTTTTTTTTATCATGTTAACATTAAGTATACTGTTACGATTTTCATGTATTTATACATTATTTCTGAGAACCTTTTTTATCTTACTTATTACTTAAAACGTTTTAAAATGTCGAAAGCTTTATTTAATTAATTTTGTATACAGTATATATATATATATACTGTTGCTTCTTAAATCTAAATATGTACTTAATTTGTTCGTCAAATAGACATGGTAATTTTGCTTCTCATACTCCACAGCTTCAGTTTCAATTTTGTTCACGAGACTGCTGAAGCTAAAGCATAAAGATAATCCCCAGTAGTCGTATTCAAATTAATTCAAACATTCTGGCTTATCCAAAACAAAAACGTGAAAACCTTATTTCAACAAGTGATTCTCCCTTTTTAGGTCGTCTTTAATAAGAACATTAAAAATTTTATATACACCTATACAACTGTAACCCCTGTTATTCAAAATTGCATTAAAAAAGGCGATCTACTTTTGAAATGGTAATGTGTACTTTAAACATCTTAAACTTTTCTTCGAGAAATTATTATTATGGCATCATTATTTTTGTTACAATTCTCTACCAATGTAGTAAAAAGAAATACAATGACAAAATTCGCATTTAGGGAGTATCTATCGTGTATGTATGAATAAGAAAATTACGTGGTCGAACATTATAGGTAACATAACAAAATCAACTTTCCATACTCTAGTAACCCTAAACTTCTTGAAGACCTTTCAAAAATTTTTCATCAACGAATGGATCGAAAGTAGAGGATAGCGCAGGGTCGAGTCGCCTTCAATAAAAATAAGTCAGTTATTCTATGCTCGCGAACCGTAAATTTAGAAATTCCAAAAGGATTTTTATTGATGTATGTTTAGAGCGCGGCGCTGTACGGGTGCGAAACATGGACAGTTGGTGCGGCGGAAAAGAAAAAATTAGAAGAGCATAATTCGTTTATTTTCTCTACCGATGTGCCCCTTCCAATATATTGAAAGCGCGCTGGCAAAATCGTAGGTAGGGAGAAAAAAAGCTAATTATACTATCGGCTCTTGTTAATTAAACATACTTTTTCATACAGTACCTGCCAAAAGTTTTCTTCAATCATGAATAGTAGTGCGAGTCGAAAACAAGCGTTAAAGTTTTTAATATGTCTTCCAATATAAATAAACATCTCGTTGATATTTTCAGTAGTAATTGGTACCAATAACAGCACATTTGAGCAATGCAATTGAGGTGGATAAAATGGTCCATTTATTCGTTAGTAGGACACCTTGTCAGGCATGAAGGTCTAGCCAAAGACATATTAGTAGACGCAGAAACGGGAGTTAGGAGGGGTATAGGTAGACCTAGATTAGATTACTGTTCGCAAATAGTTAAGGTTGTGGCTTGTTCTAGTTTTAGGGAAATGTGAAAACAACCTTCGGATGATGATGGATGAATTGAAGGAACTTCTTAAATGAGTACGTGCCTACGTCAAATGCGCCCAAATTTTAGGTAGAATCGAAAAAGAAAATTAATCGAGAAAAATGAACTACCCTTATATATGTACAGATTATACTTAGTTTTTTAAAAGATTTATAGTCTGTGCTCAACATGTGCAGTGATTGATTGATCAACTTTTAGTATTTTACCCGATAAAAAAGAGTTGTTATTAGCCGGCTGATGCTGATCAATCGTCTAACGATTTAATGGTCGGTTTATCCCGTCAAAGGAGTGCTATATGTCTAATAAACGTTTGTTTGTGATTGATGGAAGTAAAAATCTGATACCCATGTATCTTTCTATAAAATCGGCGACTGTACAAAGTAACATCATAGTTAAAATGTAAGTGCTCGGTATGCCCCTAGACAAAAATTTTCTTTCTCTCAGAGTCTTTCAGCGTCTCTGAGAGCGACTCTCACAGTCTCTCAGTTATTGCCTAGGTGTTTTTATGGATCTCTCACGGTCTCTGTATGGGAGACTCGAACGATAAAATTGTTAATTCAGAGATTCGAGTCTCTCACAGAGAGACTGAATGAATAAAACTGAAAAATTGAGAGACTCGAGTCTCTCGTAGAAAGACTGGGATCTCTGAAATATGTTGAACTTAGAAAATTTTGACCATGTCTATCGAGACACCACTTATTGAGAGATTTGAGTCTCTCGTTCAGATTTACGAGTCTCTCATTCAGAGACTGGGTACGAAATGAGGATCTCTCCATCAGCGACTGAAGTCTCTCGTTCAGAGACGCTAAACCGTTTTTTTGGCAGTCTCTCGACAGTCTTTCTCAGCGACACCAGAGAGACTCGATGAGAGACGGAGACTCGAGTCTCGCCTTCAGAGACTCTGAGAGACTGAACATTTTCATCTCGAGGCACATCAACAACGAGTTATATGTTATGTGTGTACTAGTAAATATGTGTTTCTCCTTTTGTATTGTTGTATTTATCAAAGGAAAATGCTCATGCAGGTAATTATATTTTTAATTAGATTGCGTGCGCGTTAATAAAGGGAGTCTTTTTAATTTTTAATTATTGCTTTTTACAGCAGTAATTAATGCACATGTAAAAACAGGAAGTTGCCATTAAAGAAAGAGATATGAGAATTCATGAACAGGGGTAAAAATTTAATATCCAAACCAAGAGTACGCATAAGGTTAGGTTAGGTAGACAGTAAAACGAAACAGTTATCTTTCGTCATTGCTTTGTTTTACTAGATAGGTACAATATACACTGTTTACAGCTGACCTCCAAAAGCTGAAAAAATGTTGGTGCTGTTGTCATAAAAAGTAGATTCCGTTTAACCATAAATTCATTTTTATCATGTCATAATTTTCATTTTGGTTTCTGTGTATATTCTGTCGAGACTCCTGGACTTATTCCAAAGCGTTTATTCACTGATTTTAAACCGAAGATAGAGTACGTCTTTCCGGATTTTGGAATGTTTATAGATAAGTCAAACAGAAATGAAATTTATGGGTAGATTCGAGAAAATACGTGGCCTTATTATATAGCTGCTACCTGCGAATATATGTTATGACAGTAGTAATAAAAATTTTTACAAAAAACAAAACCAACTTCAAAACTGTGGTACCTAAATGTAAATTTTCAATTATTTTACGATGAGGCAGGAGTAGAAATGCTCTCTCTCTCTTTCTCTTACCCCTTTTCTCGCCGGTAAGAGAAAACGCACGCATGAAAATTTGATGCGCTTAGTTTTATTTTTTTATATTNAGGTACTTTCCTATTTTACATACGAAATCCGTTTCGTATTTAAAACTGTAATTTTCTGTTCATATTCCGGACATAATTGCTAATGGTTTTCTGGGAAGAATTGTCGTACATGCCACAACGCTTTTCTATGTTTATGTATCATTTCGTTTATAAAAACTAAACATTGCATTTTGTATGTATTCTACGTCCGATTATTTGCATGTCTGAATATATTATATAATTATGAATTGCGCTGAAATTTAGAAATTTGATTTGATTACAGGCCTAAGTAATTGATATTAATTTCAACTTGATACCTCCACGTGTTCCTGAGAAAAATACTCTTGAAACGCAGACAAACCGACGACGGAAAACGAACTGATCCTTTTGATTTTGGGGCCTTAAAAACAGAATAGAATTGAAAATTTCCTCGTTTTCTTTTTAAACCGAATCGGTTGAAAATGTCATCGGTTTTGATAGTAAACCTTGCTAGAATATTTTAAATTTATTTACTTAAATTCAAAGATGATTGGCAGATTGTTTTTGTTGGGATTCGACCGATTTTATGATGCTACTCGTACTCGCCGATTTGCAATTCAAAGTAGTCTTTTTATATTTCGGGTTTATAGGGAATCAGGGGCGGATTCATACAAAATTATTATTTGCTGTCCTTTCTTTTCAAACAAGGATAGAAAAAGGAAGTAACTCTCACGTGTATCATTTTTAATCAAGGACCTCGACTATATGGGTCAGTATTTTTACCGTTAACGAAAGAAATACGTATGCAATTCGGGGACGTGGCGAGGAAGGATGTCCAGGGTATCCAGACATTCCCCGAAATCTTTTAATATATTGATTCATGTTTTAAATGGTATGTAAAGAAAAAAAAAAGAGCGCAGTTTTATTGTAAAATTAAAATTTTAGTCACAGATTTGTATCCAAAGTCTCCACTTTATATTCGATCTAGATATCAGCAAGACAAACACCAACACTAGAATTATTTGAACAAGATCAATACTAAGACCGAATAAGAATGACCAAGACCATTACCAAGACTGGAACAGACAGGCAACACGACCCTGCGCTATATCTTCTGCTTTATATCTCTGCTACTCCTTCCGTCCTGACTTATCTGACTTACGTAGATACCTAAAATCGGTCACTTCTTTTAATCTTTCGTCTCGTATCTTTATATTCGCTCTTTCCCTACTTTTTCCACAGAGTCCTCTATTTCCCTATTCATTCTAGGACTCTTCATAAAGTAGATTTATGACTGTCTGCAAAAAACGCCGCCATTTTTGAAAAACAATATCGAATCGATGCACTGATATGAAAGCCTGAAAACTACATAAAATTGTGGTGTAATAATAGATAAATGAAGCTAAAGAAACTATTAATTCCATTTTCCCCTTATTCCAATGTGTGAAAGATCAAATCTAGAATGGGATTTTGTTTGATGTAAAAAGATTAATGTTGGTTCCAAATAAATCGTTAACAACTATTTTTCACATCTCTGCAGTCATCACTTGTAACAATTATTATAACAAAATTGAACAGAAATTCACATCTATACTTATCATTAGCATGTTCAGCAATACCCTTGACTCTCTTATTATTGGATCAAAAAACAAAACAAATCCGAGCAAATATTTTGAACAAAGCGATTTATAATAGTTCATCAAAGTTCCGGTTCAGTTGTAAACGTTTTATTTGCTTGTAAAGATAATATTTACCGAGATATATAAACCGAAAATTTCATCAACCTCATTCAAAAAAGATGGTTTGCTTACACGAGCTGTCAAGTTCCTTTGTCTTCGCCAATTCACAAAAGAGAAATAAACAAAAAACTGTTACATTTCACTAATCGAATGACGGCGACGCCTATTATCTTGTATACAAGCATTACAATACGTATATAGGAACGCTAACCGAAAACAAACTGTAAGCCAACGTTGGTAACAACGATGAGGATAAAGGAGAAACAAAAAAAAAGGAAGAACACGACCGGAAACAAAAGAGAAATAAAAATGCAAATTGAGTGGATGTAAATATACCCAGGCATGCAAATAATCGGAAGTATAACGCATACAAAATGCAATGTTTAGTTTTTATAAACGAAATGATACATAAACATAGAAAAGCGTTGTGGCATGTACGATAACTCTTCCCAGAAAGCCATTAGCAATTATGTCCGGAGTATGAACAGAACATTACAGTTTTAGATACGAAAAGGGTTTCATATGTAAAACAGGGAAGTACCTACTTGAATTTGTAGCTGAATGTAAAAAATAAAGTTAAGTTCTTAAAATTTTCATGCACTGTGCGCTTTCTTCTACCGGTGAGAAGAGGGGCAAACAGGGCAGTCCACATGGCGAGAGAGTGAACATATCTACTTCTGCCTCATCGTAAAATAAGCGAAAGTCGCGCATCGTTTGCACGAGCAACTTCACGCTGTTGTGGGAATTAAATACTATTGCAGTGATTATTGTAGGTAGCATAAAATTATTGAGAGATTACATTTATATTGTCGACATAATATGTACGAATCAATCTAGGAAATAATTATATAGTTGGGACATTCAAAATTGGCACAGTCCGCAATAGAACTTTCGCATTTACTTTCTTCTTTCAACTTACTAACTAGACTAGAGCGGTTGCTGGCAGAATACTGTTGTATTCGAGTCAACTATATTAAGGAATTATTTTATGGTTTTGAAAAAAAGACTCACTTTTACTAAATACTTTAATGAAAACTATGTGCACTTCTAATATCTACGAGTTAAACTTATCATAAAGAAAGATTTTGAAATTGAGATGATATGGAAGAATCGAACTGGACTAGATTAAAAAAACAAGTGCTCCAAAGGCGTCCTGCATCGTTCCTGAAGGGTCTTATTCCTGATTTTCTCAAAAAAGCAGGCACTCGAGGGTAGGTTTCAAGTCCGTTCGTCTTTTTATTAAAAGTTATTGAAATTTTACAAAATTGTAATTTTACACGTCATTTTATTGAGATTCGTTGACCGAACATATTAAATTTATTTTTATTAACAGAAGAAAAGCTACCAGAAATTTCAAACTTTTATAATAAGTAACTTGAACTCTGGAGAATCACTTTAGCGTAATTCAAATTCACTAAACGGTTATCGAGGAAAAAATTAAAAATTAGCTGAAAATCTCGT